>NW_015165913.1:46411-46562 GCF_001447785.1 Gekko japonicus
CAGATTGCACAGATTTTAGCACCAATTTTACTGTATAAAAATTGTTTTTATTGTTTTAGTATTTATGATGTTGTTAGCCGCCCTGAGCTACTGGATAGGGCGGGATAAAAATCGCATAAAATAAATAAATAAATAAATAAATAAACTATGG
>NW_015165913.1:46844-57782 GCF_001447785.1 Gekko japonicus
TGGCAGAAAGTGAAGAGGACCTTAAGAGCCTCTTGCTCAGGGTAAAAGAGGAGAGCGCAAAAGTGGGCTTGAAACTCAACATCAAAAAAACTAAGATCATGGCATCCAGCCCCATCACTCCTTGGCAAATTTATTTATTTATTTATTTATTTAACATTCGACTTATACCCCGCTCGAACCCCTCCCACGGGGTCTCTGAGCGGCTTACATAGTAGATCATCCCTATCTATGGGCACATATATTGTTAGGGGCGGGACTGCCTACCAGCACCCAGTGGGATTCGGCTTGATGTTTTGTCTCGGCTCTCAGCTTCGGCCTCTCCCATCCGCTTTCTTCAGGCTCCTCAGGTGGTCTTTTGGAGTCGGCAGGCCCATCCGACATGTAGATCGCATTGGCGCGGCTCTGGCTCTGTCCCTCAGGCTCCGCCCTGCCTGCGCCGCTGCGTCCTCGCGCCTCCTGGCTCCGCCTCCGCCGCTGGTCCACCACTCGATGTTACATCTCCTTACTTCATGGAAGTAGTGACAGACTTCACGTTCCTGGGATCCCAGATCACCGCAGACTGTGACTGCAGCCATGAAATTAAAAGACGCCTGCTCCTTGGGAGGAAAGCGATGGCAAACCAAGACAGCTTGATAAAAAGTAGAGACATCACCCTGCCAAGAAAAGTCCGCATGGTCAAAGCGATGGTATTCCCAGTAGTCATGTATGGCTGCGAGAGTTGGACTATAAGGAAGGCCGAGCGCCGAATAATAGATTCTTTTGAACTATGGTGCTGGAGAAGACTCTTGAGAGTCCCTTGGACTGCAAGGAGATCAAATCAATCCTAAAAGAAATCAACCCTGACTGTTCCCTGGAAGGCCAGATAATGAAACTGAAGCTCCAATACTCTGGCCACCCAATGAGAAGGGAGCACTCCCTGGAGAAGAAGACCCTGATGCTGGGAAAGACAGTGTCATCGATGCAACGAACATGAAATTGAGCAAATTTCAGAGGACGGCGGAAGACCGGAAGGCCTGGTGTGATCTGGTCCATGGGGTCATGAAGAGTCGGACTCGACTGTGCGACTGGACAACAACAACAACCTGGAAACTACTTTAAAACCACTTGTCCTCAAAGCCAAACTAGCCATGAGGACTGGGTCCTCACTGCATTTTTAAGTGGTCAAGTTCTTCTCTAAAATGGGCTCAGTGGCCACAGGTCAGCTCTGTTTAGTTGGGCCCTAACGGAGGCCCAGAGAGAATGGGCACCTCCACTCAGGAGAGGTGCTGCTGCCACGCCTGGAAGGAGGCCCACGTGGCCAAAAACCTGAGCTAAGGTTTTAATTTTAACTCTTATGCTTTAATTTGTATTATGTATGTTTTTATCATGTATTTATGTCATTGGAAGCCGCCCTGAGCCTGCTCTGCGGGGAGGGCGGGGTAGAAATCTGACAATAAATAAATAAGGAAAGTGGAAGGGTTGTCTCCATGGGGTGAAGAGAGAAAGGGGGCCCGGGGTCGGGCACAACAAGTGGAAGGCGGAGCTCTTCGAGAGAGAGGCACTGGGAAACTTGCTTGTTTGCCAGGGCTTTTGATGGGCCCTGAACGGCAGCTGTGTGTGTGTGTGGGGGGGGGATATTTGGGATGGGTCAACTTTTTAAAATAAAAAAATAAATTTAACAGGAGAAGCAAAAATAGAATTTGAGAGAGAAAAAAATACCTCCTCTGCCATGGAGGCCCAGAGTAGCAAGTGTGGTGCTGATTTTTAAAAGGGGGTCTGGAGAGGAGTCAGGAAATCGAGGAACAAGCCCTACTGAGGGAAAAGCAGCATGGCTTCTGCAAAGAGAAGGCCAGACCAACAAGCCTTCCTGGAGTTCTTTGAGAAGGTTAACAAGTATGTGGAGAAGGGTGATCCAGGGGACAACTCAGAGCTTTCCTGGGTCAGGCAAATTGTTAAGACCCCTTAGCTGTGCTAAGCTATGTTCCCTGCAGAGTGCAGGGGGTTGGACTAGATGACCTGCAAGGTCCCTTCCAACTCTAACATTCTATGATTCTTTCAGTCTGGGTTTCAGCCTGGTCATGGAGAAGCGGAGGGTGACTGCAGATTCTCCTGGACCTCTCCGCAGCTCTGGACTCCCAGTCTCAGAAGATCAAAGTGCCACTGGTGGGTGGGAAGGGCTGACCCGGGATTTCAGATGCCAACTGTTCTGGGTACGGTTGCACTCCCCTTGGAGGAACAAGTCCGTTGTCTGGGGGTGCTCTTGGACCCAGGCCTCCCACCGGATAAGCAGGAGGCAGCTGCAGCCAGGAAAGCCCTTTACCAGCTTTGACGGTGTCTGATGCAGGCTTTAGGTTCTCTGCTAGAATACCCAGCTTCAGGCTCTACACTCCAGTTCGGCAAATCAGACAAAAGTACTTTTATTATCAGAAAACAGAAAAGGCAACCTCAATTAACAATAATTCAAGGAACAAAGAAAAATTCAACATTCTTCAGTGATTGCCAAAATACAAATAGTAATTAAAATCAGCTGAGACTTACAGTAGCTTCAAAAGGTAGGAATAATCCTGCCCAAAAGTCACGCGCTTCCCCCACACGCACACCTTTTGGCTTTTATCTTCGGACGCTGCCCCTCCCAGCTGTTAAGATATCTCAGTTGTGCAGCTCTTGCAAAGCTGAGAACTGGGCAGTTCCTGTAATTACTTGCAAGGTCGATCCTCCCCTTCCTGCCTTCCTTCAGTTCTACAATGTCGCTGTTTTACACACAAGTCGGTCTCTTCCTTACAGACGGGTTAGCCAGCTTTTCTGGGGGCAGCAAAGATCTGGCCACTGTGGTGCATGCCCTAGTTCCACCCTCAGGTTAGATTACTGCAATGTGTTCTATGTGGGGCTGCCCTTGGTAAGTGTCAGCAAGCTGCCAATGTTTTCTTTTCTTTCTGTATATGTGTGTGCACTTGCCTCTTTCACTGTAGAATCGTAGGTGCGCATGTCTATGTAGCTCCCCGAAACAATTATCTCGCTCAAGGCCACAAGTGGATGCAAGAGCTTGTTAGTGTAGAGAAGTTCTCACTAAACACCGTGAGAAGAAGATAACATGAGAGGCTTGGGACCGTTAGTTCTCAGGCCAAAGGTGCACGCGGGAACCCCGCAATTGACCCGTAGTAGTTGGAATGTTTATTATATGCTTTGCCATTGCTTGTACCCCTCATTCTGAACAGTGATCCTGTTATGCACCTTCAGCTCAAATAAAGTTACCTTTTCTTCAAAAGCGTGCTTATTACGATGCAAGGAGGAGTCTGACAGTCAGGCAGGTTCATAAGTGATGAGGCGTTCCTTCAGCCAATCATGTAGGTCTTTCAAGGTCAAGACAAGCACCTTGAATCGTGTCCAGAAACAAACTGGGAGCCAGTGTAGGTGGGCCAGGACTGGAACGATATGGTGGTCTCTACAATCCAGTCAATAGCCTGGCTCCAGCGTTCTGCACCAGTTGAACTTGTGGATCTCCTGACAAAAATACGCAATCTATCACTAAAATCTGCCTCCATTCCCAAGGACTGGAAGACAGCCAATGCAACCCCCATCTTTAAAAAAAAAGTTCCAGAGGAGATCCGGGAAACTACAGGCTGGTCAGTCTAACACTGATACTGGCTAAGTTGGTGGAATCCATTATTAAAGACAGCGTTAGTAGGCACACTGATTGACAAAAGCTAATGAAGAAGAATCAGCATGGGTTCTGTAAGGGAAGAGCTTGTCTCATTAACCTTTTGGAGCTCTTTGAGGGGGTGAACAGACACGTGGACAAGGGGGACCCGACAGATACCGAGCAAAGTCTGAGTCCAGCGGCAGCTTTAAGACCAACACAGTTTCATTCAAGGGGTGAGCTTCCGTGGGCACGCCCACTTCTTCAGTCGATGTTGTCTACCTAGACTTCCAGAAAGCTTTTGATAAAGTTGCTCATCAAGGGCTCCTAAGTAAGCTCAGCAGTCCTGGGATAAGAGGACGAGTCCTCTTGCGGATTCAAAGCTGGTTAATGAGGAGTCTAAATGGGCAGTTTTCACAACAGAAGGTGGGGTACCGCAGGGCTCAGTAGTACTGGGTCCGGTGCTTTTTAACTTGTTCATTAATGATTGGGAGTTGGGAGTAAGCAGTGAAGTGGCTAAGTCTGCGGATGGCCCTGAACTGTTCATGGCGGCGAGAACCAGGGAGGACAGCGAGGTGCTCCAGAGGGAGCTGTTGAGGCTGGGCGAGTGGGCATCATCGGGGCAAATGAGGGGCGGCATGAGCAAGTGAGAGGTAACACACATTGGAGCCAAAAATCCTGACTATAAATATACGCTGATGGGGTCCGAACTGGCGATAATCAACCAGAAGAGAGACCTCAGAATCATGGTAGATAACTCACTGAAGATGTCAACTTTAGTGTGCAACTGTAATAACAAAAGGCGAAGGTTCAAGGTGATGGCACTTACCTTCAAAGCCCTATGTAACAAAATGGCTGCCAGGCAGAGGCAGCAGGTTACTTTAAAATGGCTGCCAGTCGGGTAGTCCTCTGGAGGGGGAAGGTGCTCCATAGGGAACAACGGAACTGCCATACCTCCCGGCCTACATTTCCCAGCAGCCTTGAGGGGAAAAGAGCTGGAAAGGAGGGACCCAGCCCAGGGGCAGACCCAGCCAGATACAAGGGCTTTGACCCCTCAGGGGAGTTTTTTAGTCTCAGCCTAGTCTTGGCCTTTGGCTCCGCCTGGACGGCAGCTTCAAGGGAGCGCAGAGGTGGGACTCCTGCCACTCCACACTCCGTGGGCAATCCAGGCCCCTATAAACCCTGGTGGCGCACCAAGGAGAGTAGCAGTCCTGGTGACCCGTCCTGAGGAGGAGGAGGGCTGGAGTTTCCCTCCACAACAACGAGGAAGGGAAAAGCAAATCCCATCCCGAGGCCCACCACCTCCAGAGGTAGAGAGGGGTGTGTGAGTAGGGGACAGAGGAATTGCGGTTTACTCATGTTTATTTCCTGTGCCCGGTTAATTTTGGTGCCTAACTTGTATGTAGTTCAAATAAACCTTGAGTTATAAGACCTGGAAGTGCCTGGACCCCTTAGTCCTCCCCGCTCAGCACGTTACCAGAGGCAAGGGCAGGCCGGGGAACCCAAACGGCCCCCAATCGGAGGGGCTGCCAACTCTACTTTCCTGGGTTGGGGAATCAGCCAGAGGGGTCTCACTGTCCCTCTAGGAAGGCGGTCTGGATCCAGTGAGTGGTGGCAGCGAATGAGGAAGGGAAACAGCCCCACCAGGTAGAGCAGGGCAGGCAGGCGAAAACAGGGGCTATTCAGCAAAAAACAGCAAACGGCTATTCAGTCCCTCAGGGCTGAGGGCGGGTCCCCGTTTCATCACACCCTATATGGCCAGGGGCCAGCATACCTTTGAGACTGCCTCTCCCCATATGAGTGCCGAAGGAACTATCCATCAACACCTCCTGGTGGTTCCCAGCCCCAGGGACGTCCGACCTGCCTCAATAACGGTCAGGGCCTTTTTGGCCCTGGCCCCTACCTGGTGGGAGGAGCTCCCATTAGCAGGGCCTGCAAGACGGAGCTCTTCTGCCAGGCATTCAGTTGAGGCCGCGGGCACCCACCTGCTATTGGCCTCCCCCTCCTGTGACCTCAGATCCGAATGCCCACCTGGGAACCAGCTGCCTTTGGCTGAGATCTGTTGAGGCACCGGTCTTTTATCGGTTGATTAGTTTTAGATAAATTTTCAGATATATTTTAACTGTCAATTTGTTGTATTGTGGAATTTCTGATGGACCACTCCCCCCCCCCCCCCAAGCCAGCTTGCAAGGAGGGCGGGATACAAATCGAATTACATAAATCAATAAATATGCTTGGAAATATTATGAAGGGGACTGAAAACAAATCAGCCAGTGTCATAATGCCCCTGTATAAATCGATGGTGTGGCCTCATTTGGAATACTATGTGCAGTTCTGGTTCACACAGAAAGTTAATAAAATGTGGAATTCACTAGCAAATGTAGTGGTAGCCGCAGAAAGCGGTTTAAAAGAGAGATTCATGGAGGATAGTGGCAACTAGGCATGGTGACTGAGGGGAACTTCCACGTTCAGAGGCAGTCAACCTCAGAATCCCAGAGCCAGGAAGCAAGAACAGGGGAAGGCCTGGGGCCTCTATGCACCACTGGTGGGCCTCCAGGAGAGCGGGCCGGCCGCTGGGTGAGACACGGGAGGCTGGACCAGATTGGACCCTCGTCGGTCTACTCCAGCAGGGCTCTTCTGAGGTTCTTACCACAGTTCTCACAAATCACAATGGAGGGAAGTGAGCGGTGGGGTCTCACAAGAATCAGCACTGGGGCCAATACTATTTAATTTGTTCATAAATAATCTGGAAGTGGGGGTGCGCAGTACAGTGGCCAAGTCTGCAGATAACGCCAAAACATTTAGGATCGTCAAAACCTCTTCAGACTGAGCTACCAAAATTGGGTGAGTTGGAGCCACATGGCAAATGGGCGTCCAGTGGTGGTGTGGGTGACAGGTGATACAACACAACGCAACGCAACGACAACAGCAGCAAAATTATAGCTTTAAATATGGGCTGACAGGATATGACCTGGCTGAGGCTGAAAGGCCTCTTGGAGCGGTGGAGGGAAACGGTGAGAATGCCGACCCACTCAGGGCGTGGCTGTGGTGGTAGGGGCAAACTCCATGCCAGGAAGGATTGGGAAAGGGACTGAGGATAAAACAGCTGATACGATAATGCCCCGTGCAGATCTATGGTGTGGCCTCCCTTGAAATACTGTGTGCAGTTCTGGTCCCCGTCTCTCCAAAAGGACATCCCAGAGCTAGAGAAAGCGCAGAGGAGGGTGACCCAGAGGGTGAGGGGGGGGGGCTGTGGAGCCCCTTCCCCGGGAGGGAGGGCAGGCCGGAGAGCGTCTGGGACTTCTAAGGAAAGACTGCTAAGGGGGGCGGCGGCGGTGGGGGGGGGACGGACACAGGATACTGCTGTCTCGACTCGAGATGGAGGAGAGGAAGTAGAAAGGGGGAGATTTTTCTCCCTGTCCCATAATATTAGAACTGAGGGGCACCTAATGAAGTTGGTGGGCAGTACGTCCAGGAAAGAGAAAGGGAAATCCTCCTTCGCTCAGCAAGTAATTGAATGGCGGGATCCACTGCCAGTGGGCGTGGTGGTGGTCGCCAGCAGGGATGCTTTTAAAAGAGGGGAAGGCAGACTCCTGGGGGAGAGGCCCATCCGTGGCTTCGACGGCCTCACAGGCACCGTGACCGGAGGCACCCTGCCCTGCCCGGGCCCAGCCTCACCGGGGCGTCCTTGCTCTCCGGCTCCTATTTGGTGGGGCCGGGCATTTCCTCAAAGCCTTCAACGCTGGAGCCCAGTTTTTGTCAGGACTTGGAACCCTCCTCGGGCTGATTTCTGGAAGGTCACTTTGCTCTGACCTCGAAGGCATCCCCGTCTCTCTTTAACTTCGCTTCTCATAGAGAAATATGATTGCTGCAGTGTGGATGGGCTTTGTCTGTTCTGTTTCTAGAAAGTTTTGCGTACATAAAATGTACTCAAAAGTGAGTAAGAACTGTGCCGAAGCAGCATTGATGCATTTCCCAGCAAAACTGGCATACTGGCAAAGATCCCCTGAGACACTGGCAGACTGGCTTGGCAGGCCGCAGGGGACAGCCTGGGTGCTTAAACGCTCCTCCCTGTGCGCGCCCCCCCACCCATGGGAAACCAGGAAGCCAGGGCCAGCCTTCCAGCCGGGCCTCTGAAGGACGGCAGGGCCACAACTGAAACTCTCCTAGGAGGGGAGAGGCCTTTCCTGGGGGCAGGGGGACTTTTCACTACTCTGCCAGGCAGCCCACAGCCGGAAGGGGAGCCCACGCCTTCCAGGGGAAATCCAGCCGCGCCATGCAGGACGTGGGGAGGGGGCAATCTGAGCTGCCCCCAATTCAGTGGCAAGGCCCACCTCCAGACGCAGGTCTGCCAGCCCCCCACCTCCCCCCTGCCCTGGCGATGGCTGTCCTCTCCTGCTGTGTCCAAAAGCCACCCCAAAAAAGCCAAGACGGGGAGCCTGGCGAGAGCAGCAACACCCCCCCCCCGGCAAGGATCACCCCACAGAGGTCTCAGGACACGTGTTTATTGTCCAGCGGTCTCCTGGTGGGGCCAGCAGCTCAGCCCGGCGGCCAGCCCATCTGACGGCCCCCCAGGACGTGGAGGTGCAGGTGGTAGACGGACTGGGCCCCCTGCTTCCCGTCGTTGATCACTGCAAGAGGAAGGGGGCGGTGTGAGAGAGCTTCCCCAGGCCAATCAAAATGGGGGGGCGGGCGGGCAGGGCTTCTAAGGAACATGCTGTTCGGCAGAAGATTCACGCAAGCAGAAAGCGCAGAGCCACAAGGAGCCCCGGCCACTGCCCGAGGGACTGGGCCTAGGACAGGCATGCCCCAGAGCCCTCTTTGGGCCGGCCCCTCTTGGCCCACAACAGAACTGCCCGGCCCAGAGGCTAAGCACACGCAGCCAAAACCGGGGTGAGGGGCTGCATCTCTGGGGCAGAGATCGGGTCTGGGAGAACATTCCGAGGCTCCCTGCCCCGGTCCACTTGCTCAGGCCGACAGAGGAAAAAGGAGAAGAGGAGGAGGAGGAGGAAGAACAAGAGGAGATTGGATTCATACCCCATGGCCCTTCACTACCCAAAGGAGTCTCAGAGCGGCTTTCAAACTCCTTTCCCTTCCCCTCCCCACAACAGACACCCTGTGAGGTCGGTGGGGCTGAGAGAGCTCTGACAGAATCTGCTCTTTTTTCAAGAACAGCTCTTATCAGAACTACGGCTTGCCCAAGGTGGAGGAGTGGGGGAATCAAACCCGGTTCTCCCAGATCAGAGTCCGCCTGCACTTAACCACAACACCATACTGGCCAGAGAGACCGCATCCTGGTCCCCTCTGTGCGAGGGAATGCGCCCTGGAATCCGGCTGTCCCTGACCAGGGCTCACCGCCAGAGACTCAAGGAAGTGCCCTGAGGCAGCACACTGGGAGGGGTGTGGGGCACGATGGGGCAGCGGGGGCGTTTGCTGCCCCCCTTCAGAGGAAGACTCGAGACCCTGGCACAGGCGGTCACCCATCTGCTTGGTACTCACCAATGCGGTAGCCGTCGGAGAGGCCCTGGGCCTTGGCGGTCTGGCTGGCGACCACCAGCAGGTGCCCCAGGAGCTAGGGAGGGAGAAGGGGCAGGTGAAGCCACAGGGTAGACACAGGACATACGCCAAGAAGCCGAGCCCCGGGATGAACTGCTGAGCCCACCTCCACAGGTGCAGCAATGCATTTTCCTCTCATCGGGTGAAACCACTGCAATGGGGGGCCCCCGGCCCAATACAGCAGTTCCTTCCCAAAAAGACAGCCCCCACCAACAAAACCCACTGCTGTGATTTTGGCAGAGACATTTCATTACTAAGTATATAA
This sequence comes from Gekko japonicus, assembly GCF_001447785.1. Taxonomy (NCBI): domain Eukaryota; kingdom Metazoa; phylum Chordata; class Lepidosauria; order Squamata; family Gekkonidae; genus Gekko; species Gekko japonicus. The sequence continues at coordinate 56,282 of NW_015165913.1, forward strand.
AAGTGGCTCTCTCCACCCACCCGCCTCACCCAATCAAGCCTGCCTCCCTCCACAGAGAAGGAAGAGCAACCCCCCCCCCCAAGATGGAATTCCCTGTCATTTTAAGGAAACCTTCCGGGGGGGGGGGGGGAGTACAGGAATTTCAGCGTCCTCCCGTTCCTACTCTCTTTTGACAGGGGAATGTTGCCTGATGGTATTTTTGAGATGGGCAAAACCAAGGCATCTTCTCTGATCAAAAAGTGAGTCCTGGAATCGACCCCATGTCAGTTTTGCAAGGGAGATTTCTGCATAGGCCCGACACTGACAGAAGGTGCCCTCCTTGTGGCCTTAACGGGACGGATACCTCCTTTCACACCCTGCTGGAATGCAGACTTTTTGAGGGATTACTATAGTAAGCCTTTATTCAACCAATCGTCCCCCTAATACTCCGGAAACCCTGGCTCTTTTACTGAGTGAAACGGAGCCCAAGATCACTCTAGCAATTCCAATTGCTTGCTTCGTTACAGCATAAAACATGCCAAAAAGCAAGGGAAGAAGCAACAACCCTGGGTCACTAGGTCAAATACGGATAGGTTAAATGTGAATTTCTCCGCATGCCCCCTTCCTGGACTGCCCTCTGCTGTCTGTCTCCCTGACTGTCTAAATGTAGATTAGAAGTTCCTTGAGACACAGGCCTCAGTTTTTTTGTACTGATTTGTAGTCCACAGATCATAGGTGCACTTATTTTGCAACAAGAATAGTACACCACAATCTGCAAATTTTAATTAAAAAAAAAGACTACTTCCTTTGGTTGGGACAAGGATGGCAGTGCTGCCTCCCCCTCCTCCTCCTCCTCCTCCAGTGGGCTTAAGTCACTGGAGTTCCTCTGCACAGGACGGTCCTATCAGGAAGGTTTCCCCTCCTCTCCTCCCACCCTTCCTGGCTGCTCAAGCTTGTCCTCCGCTTGTTTACTTGGTTGTAAATTAAGCCCTGTGGAGCTCGTTCTCAAATAAGCATGCACACAGGACTGCTGTCTGCTGATTTTTTATTAGCAAAAAGTATTAGCATTGTGTGCAGAAATCAGATTAAGTGGAAAACTTAGAAAGAAACCTGAGTGTACTACCCACTGGCTGGGGGAGGGCTGGGGGTATCCCCCCCACCACCACCATCCCATTTTCCCAGGTTGAGCACCCCTGGGACACCTCTGCAATTCCACAAAGAATTTGCACCCCCTAAAATGAAGTGAATTCTAGGGATGCATGGGGGGTGGGGTGGGTCAGCACACATCTGAGGGTAGACTGAGCAGAGCTCAACGTTATTTGCTTTGATGTTTGGCATTCTTATTTTCTTCACATTTTCATCTCTTTCTGCCCTTTAACAGGATACTCAATGCGAACGTTTTTAAGGTTTTCTGCTTAATTTATTGTCAAACTCCCTGATGAAGGACGTGTAAAAATAAATGCACAAAAGTTTCAGAGTGAAGGATAAGGAACTCTCTCACTGCACCCCTCCCCTCTTGCTT
>NW_015165913.1:58755-59910 GCF_001447785.1 Gekko japonicus
AGAAACCCGGGCCGAGTGGGGGGGGGGGGGAGGACCCCGAGGCATTGGAACCTGCTCAGCCTTCCCCCAACCTCATTGCCCCCAGACTCCACCCCCCAAATCTCCAGCTATTCCCCAACCCAGGGCGTCCCAATCAGTGTTCCCTCTGAGCTGAGTCAGTGTGAGCCAGCTCACAGCTTTTTAGAGCCAGTTTGGTGTCGTGGTTAAGTGAGGGGACTCTGATCTGGGAGAACCGGGTTTGATTCCCCACTCCTCCACTTGCACCTGCTGGTGTGACCTTGGGTCAGTCACAAGCTCTGGCACAGCTGTCCTTGAAACAGCAGTTTCTGTCAAGAGCTCTCTCAGGCCCACCCAACCTCACAGGGTGTCTGTCTGTCTTGGGGAGGGGAAGGAGTTTGTCTTTGCTCAGGAAGGAGGGCACCAGAGCTAACTAATGATGTATGCCACAGTCAAATCGCTCCCTCACAGCGCTCATGCCAGCAGCACACAAAGCAGAATTTTTGCTCACAAGACCCCACAGCTTAGAGGGAGCATTGGTCCCAATCCTATGGGGGGGGGGGACACCCACGCAGAGCTTGGAAGGACCCAGGATCCCCAGTCTACACCCGACCCACTTCCCCACACACACACACACACACACACACACACACACAAGAGACGGGAGGCCTGGGGGGGGGGTTGCAGCAACACTTGCCCTTTGGTGATGGGGGGGTGTCCCTCAGAAGCCCATGACGCTCCGCTTCCGAGGGGCCCGCGAGGAGGAGGAGCAGGAAGGGGGGAGCGAGCGCTGGCTGGCCGGCCGCACCAGGATCAGGTCGTCGTCGTCCTCGGGGGGCTCCGTAGGCGGGGGCTCCAGGACGGCCAGGTACTCACGCAGGGTGTGGCGGCGCTCCCGGGGGATGCCTCGCCTGCTCAGGGTCTGGCTGGAGAGCAGCGACCCCTGGGAGTCCTGGGAGCCCGGCAGGGGGTCATCCTGGGGGGCGGCGGCGGGGCCTCGGCTGGACCCGGGGCCCCGGGAAAGGTCACTGCGGGCCGACGGGGAGCCGGGGGGAGAGGAGGTGAAGCTGAGGGAGAGGCTGGGGGTGCTGCAGGCCCTCTTCAGCTGGCGACGACGCTCCCTCAGCGCCCGCCTCTTCTGGGCCTTAGTCATGCCAG
>NW_015165913.1:59922-62056 GCF_001447785.1 Gekko japonicus
TCCCGCATGGCCTGGGGCAGTTGCTGGCGGACCCCCTGGAGTGTGGCAGCTGCCACAGGCTGCTCCCGGAGATCTTGCTTGCGGAAGAGGCGACAACGCTGGCGGACGGCAAAGGGAGGCCGGGGCACAGGCGGTGTTTTTTCCCAGCTGTGCCGAAAGGCCTTGAGCCAACGGCGGTAACTGGCGGCGGCGGCAGTGCCAAGCGTGGTGGTGGTGGCGACGGCAGCGGGGGTGTCTGCACAGGGCTCCCCCTCCTTCTCCTCCACTTGCAGGGGGCCCCGCGGCGAGTCTGCCCCCAGCGGCGAGTCCCGTCCGGCTTCCTCGCCCGCCGCCGGGTGGTGGTGGTGGTGGAGGAGGGGCTGGTAGAAGAGGTCCCCGGCCTCGGAGAGCTGGAAGACGAGCAAGGACTCCCTCTGGCCCTGCCGGCCCACGGCAGCCGCCATGCCCGGTGGAGGAGGAGGAGGAGGAGGAGGGGGACAGAGCGGGCCGGTCAGAGGGCAGAGCGCCCACCCACAGCCACAGATCCACCAAAACCCCCCCCCCCCAGTCTGCACGGAGGGAACCCTTCCCCTGCCCATAACCTGTGGGTGTGGTTATAGCTGTTGTATTTGTCGAATTTTATGGAAGCCGCCCTCAGCCTGCCCTGGCGGGGAAGGCGGGGTAGATGGAAACCCGCAGCAGAGCCTGGGGAGGGCCTTGATGGGGGGGGGCCGCGGGCGGTGGAGGGGCCCTCCGAAGCAGCACGGAAGCCCCGGCCTGCCCCCTCCCCCACGGACAGGCACGGCTGCCCCTGCTTCCCCTTGTCCTGCCACATACCAGCTGTGGGCACGGCCAGGCGCTGCTCCAGGGCACTGTGGCAGGCGGGCACCTGCAGGGGGAAGTGGGGGAGACACTCGCTGATAGAGGAGAGCTTCCGGGGGTTACCCCACAGCTGGCACGGGGTGCCGCCACCGCCACCTGTGGAAAGAAGCCGTGAGTGCCGACCCTCCAGGGACACCCAGCTTCTACCCCCACCCCTAGCAGGGCCTGCCCCCCCCCGTCCTTCTGGCTGCCCGCTTTCTGCCCGCACCTGCGTACTGCACCAGCAGCAGCTCCTGAGAGTGGTAGGCGCCAAGGAGGAGTTTGTGGGTGCGCTGCAGCCCCCCGCCGGGCAGGAGGTGGCTGTAGATGGGCGGCCTGCGCATCATGTGCTGCCAGCGGAGAAGAGGCACCATGGGGAAGCGTTCGTCCAGCACGTACATGGAGAACTGAGGAGGAGGAGAAGGGGAGGATGGGACCGGATTTGGAAGGGGGCCCCCCACAGGCTCTCAGTCCCCCCCCCCCCAACACATTCACTGAAACTGGCCAGGAGGGAGCAAAACTGAACTTTGCACACCCGGTCCCGTCTTAAAGTAGAAGAAGAAGAAGAGAAGAGATTGGATTTATACCCCGCCCTTCACTCAGTGTCCCAGAGTAGCATACAATCTCCTTCCTTTCCTCTCCCCACAACAGACGCCCTTGTGAGGTAGGAGGGGCTGAGAGAGCTCCGAGAGAAACTGCTCCTGAGAGAACAGCTCTGAAAGAACTTGTGACTGACCCAAGGTCACATCAGCACCTGCATGTAGAGGACGAGTGGGGAATCAAACCCGCTTCTCCCAGATTACAGTCCGAGCTCCTAACTACCACACCAAGCTGGCTCTGCCCGCTTTGTGTGGCACGGGAGAGACATTTTGCTGTTCTCTCACAGGCAGTTCTCGAGAGAGCTCTCTCAGCCCCACCCACCTCACAGGGTGCCTGTTGTGGGGAGGGGAAGAGAAAGGAGTCTGTAAGCCGCTCTGAGACTCCCTTGGGTAGTGAAGGGCCATGGGGTATGAATCCAATCTCTTCTTTTCCATTTGGGAGCCCAAGAGCTGCCCTTTCCCAAACATCTGCAAGGCATTTCAGCGAGCCAGGAGTCGGCCTTTTTTGCCAACTTTTACTAACACTAGTCAAGGCATCACAAAATAGTGATTGCGAGCTTCACCAAACACACTACCCCTCCACAAGAAGGTGTGCAACCCCCCCCCCATTGTTTCCCAGTGGACTGAAGTCAAACCAGAGAATCTCTGCAGTAGCAACGGGGGGGGGGGGGCCCCGTGTTCCCCCCACAAGACAA
>NW_015165913.1:62128-64334 GCF_001447785.1 Gekko japonicus
AGGGGGGTAATTTCTGAACACAGAGGGAAAAAGGGGGGGGGGGGGGGGGTGAATTAGGTGAAGGGAGGCAGAAATGAAGGAGAAACGTGTGGAAAAGAGGGAGATAAACGGAGAGAGGGAAGGGTGGCTTTATCTTGCTGCATCCCCCCAGCCCCCGCTTGGCAAGATCCGGCTGAGCAGGGTGCAAGGAAAGGGAGAGAGAGCGACAGGCTGGGCCCCTGGAGAAAACGGCCCGCAGGCCGAAGCAGGTCCCTGTTGCAGCTGTCTGGAGGTTCTGCTCAGGAAGTCTGTTCGAGTCTTGGGAGACGGCCGGGGAAGCCGAGCATGATCCGAGAGGGCTCCCCTGTGCCTCCGGTGGCTGCAGCCAGGACTCCCATTTCAAAAACAAAAGGGAAGACCGTTGGGCTGGAGGCAGCAGGAGGGCGCTGGCTCCCACAGCCCCCTCCTTCAAAGGCCGTCCTGCAGCTGCGCCCCGGCTGGAACAGACCACCCTACCCCCCCCCCCCCCTTACCTCCGTGGCGCGGGTGATAGGGCTGGGCCTGGCCCAGGTACCTGGTCTGCACCAGGCGCTCCCCCTGCTGGCAGTCCCCTTCGCTGCCCACCTTGAAGAGCTCAAAATGGTGACCGGCAGGCACCTAAAAACAGGGAGAAACCCCCCCCCCTTTGAATCCTCAAAGAACAGCAGCCTCCTGCCACCACCACCCACCCCCGACTTTCACTGGCTCTTTCTGATCGAGCAGGGCGATAGTCAAGTGCACCCGTGGAGGGGGGGGGGAGTTCTACTGCAGGCCAGGCAGGTGGAACAGCCAGGCAAGAAGAAGAGAAGAGGGGATCGGATTCATACCCCCATGGCCCTTCACTACCCAGAGGAGTCTGGGGGTGGCTTACAGACTCCTTTTCCCTTCCCCTCCCCACCACAGACAGACACCCTGTGAGGCGGGTGGGGCTGAGAGAGCTCTGACAGAAACGGCTCTTTTTCAAGGACTGCTTGTGAGAGAACTATGGCTTGCCCAAGGTCACCCAGCCAGGTGCAAGTGGAGGAGATGGGGAATCAAACCCGGTTCTCCCAAATTAGAGTCCGCGCTTCCAACCACCACACCAAACTGGAGAAGGAGAAGATTGGATTCATACCCCCATGGCCCTTCACTACCCGAAGGAGTCTCAGGGTGGCTTACAGACTCCTTTCCCTTCCCCTCCCCACCACAGGCACCCCCTGTGAGGCTGGTGGGGCTGAGAGAGCTCTTGACAGAAACTGCTCTTTTTCAAGGACTGCTTGTGAGAGAACTCTGGCTTGGCCAAGGTCATCCAGCAGGTGCAAGTGGAGGAGGAGTGGGGGATCAAACCTGGTTCCCCCCGATTAGAGTCTGCGCACTTAACCACGACACCAGACTGGCAGAGAGGGCGTACAAAGCACGGCCAGCCCCCAGTGCCCCCGCTGCATCTGGGAGTCGTTGTGCCGCGTCCCTCCCACACAGCTTACCCGGCGGTCGATGCCCATCATCCCGGTACGGTCCGCATAGCTCAGCACCAGCGGGTGGGCCGTGAAGTCACTGCAGCGCCAAGGGGAGGGGTCACAGAAGAACATGGTCTGCCCGTCCTGGTGCAGCCGCTGAAGCCTGAGGAGAGGCAGGAAGGCAGGCGGGGCTGGCGCCTGGGGATGCCCGTGACCCACACTCCTGCCCCGGGGGTCCGGAACAGCCCCACCCCCCGCCAGCCCTCTTTGGGAAGTAACAGGAGAAGGCACTGGCAGCGTGGCCAGAAGGACCACCCAAAAAAAAAACACACACACCTTTGCCAAACCTTCTTGCAACTGCCCCCCCCCCCCGCATTTTGGAAAGCGGAACAGAAATGAAGGGGGCGGGCAGGGGAGGGCCACAGAGGGCCGAGTTCATGTCCCCCTGCAAGGGCCGCGGGCTCCAAGTATGACCAGCCTGGAAGAAAAGGGCTCCCGCGTTCTGGGGGGCGGAGGGCTGAACCCCCCCAGCCCAGCCTCTGGCTCTCAGGCGGGGAGGCCCTAGGCCGGCACAGAACACCGGGCCAGCTACCCACACAGCCCCCCCACACACACAAAGTGATAGAAGAACTAGAAACCTCTGTGGGGTTTTTGCCAGCTCCCCTCCCACCCCGAGACCCACCCCCCTGCCAGGACCCCCAGGCCACAACACAACAGCTCAACGGAGGCCAGGCTTTTCGGGGGGGGGGGGG
>NW_015165913.1:64355-64746 GCF_001447785.1 Gekko japonicus
GGGCACGCTACTGCCCCCCCCCCCAGGCCCACAGTGCCACTCACCCCAGCTCGACATTCCACAAGTACAGGGCTCCGCTCCGGGTGCAGAGGGCCACCTCGCCCGGCATGTGGGGACTGCAAGGGAAGGGGGGGTGCGGTCAGAGCCTGAACACACAGACACACACACACACCGGGGCTCGAGGCAGCTCGCAAAAGCACGCAACGCAGCAAGCAAACACACAGCAACCGAGGCACAACATGTGCATTTCTCTACAGAACGGGAAAGGACTGGATGTCCCAGCCAAGCATGGTGTACTGTCTCTCTTCTGAACCTCTCCGACTCCACTGCGTTCCAGGACCTCCTACAGGCCAGCAGGGAACGTGGTTTTCTGCCCCCCCCCGGAAGCCAG
>NW_015165913.1:64771-65329 GCF_001447785.1 Gekko japonicus
CCAAGAGTCTAGGCAGGCAGGAGGAGTGCAGAATTGCCCGACCAGGTCCACATCCACATGCGGGCAGAGAGGGGCCTGCACTGTGACTTGGAGAGGAGAGAAAAGGAGGAGATCGGATTCATACCTCATGGCCCTTCACTACCCAAAGGGAGTCTCAGAGCGGCTGACAAACTCCTCTCCCTTCTGAGGGGCTGAGAGAGCTCTTGACAGAAACTGCTCCTTTTCTCAAGGACAGCTCCTGTCAGAACCATGGCTTGCCCGAGGTCATCCAGCCAGGTGCAAGTGGAGGAGGAGTGGGGAATCAGACCCGGTTCTCCAAGACCCTAACCCTTAACCACGACACCAAACTGCCTTTCTGCCGCAGTGCCCCAAGTGCCCGAGAGCCATGTTCAACGGGACAAACACTCAAACACAATGTGGGGGAAGGGGGCTTGGTGGCGGCTGGCCTAGAGAGACGGAGATGGCTCTCCGGGGTCCCAGGCAGAAAAGCTTCTTTTGCGTCGCCGGCTGCCTGGTGCCTTCAGCTGGAGATGCTGCCAGGGATTGAACGGGGGGGGG
>NW_015165913.1:65394-66814 GCF_001447785.1 Gekko japonicus
CTTCCAATGGGGGCGGGGGAACGGGGGGGAAGCCACCCCCCCCCCCCCCCACGGGGACCGCTTGCCTGCCACGGATCGACTGCCTCCCACCGTGCTGAATAGCGGCCTCTCCCCAGAGAGCCAACAGGGCGTACCTGACCGCGATGGAGGAGCAGGCCGCGTCCGTGCTGACGACCTGGAGGGGTGCAGGCGCCGCGGCAGGCTGCCTCCTCCACAGCCCACAGTGATAGTCCGAACGCACCCCGATGAAGTCTGCGTTTAGAGGGAGAGAACGAAGAGACGGGGGGGGGGGGGGGGGAAAAGGGCGGGGGGGGGGGGGCTTCCATGGCAGGCTTCAGAGGTCAAGACAGGGGAGTGGGCCAGCCTTCCTGTGAGGCCGTAGGGAGCCGGCGCTGGTGGGCTTCAGAGCCATGTCCTGAAAACCTGGGAGGGGGGCAGCTAAGGAATGGCTGGAGGAGGAGGAGGGTGGGAGGGGCCAGCTGCTAGGATCTGTCTTGCAGGGCTACTGCATGGGAATGGAGAGGGGGTCCTTCAGCCGCCCATGCGGAAGGCAGGCAATGGGGAAGGGGGCAAGGGTTTCACTGCCTGTCCAGGCGGCCAGCGGGGTGGGGGGTGGGGCTCCAAGGCAGGGCTCCCTCTCCTTCCCCCAGCAGGCGCCTTCTCTCTCACACACACACACACACACCCGATTCCAGCTCCTCCCCTCCCCTTGCAAGGATACAGAGCTGGTTCGTAGCCTGGCCGGACGGGTACACCAGGCAGCCGCCATGCTCAGGTGCCGTGCCGCTCTCCTGGGGCACCCACGCCAGGGCCCCGCCCGTGGGGGTGTCGTCGAAGGGCAGGCGCCCCCACTGCTCAGCCATGTCCGCGTGCACCCACTCGCCCATCAGCTCCAGGGGCAGCTCAAAGAGCCAGTCCCGAGACAGGTGGGCGAACCTGTGCAGGCGCCCGGAGGCCCGGAAACGGGGGCAGTTCCTGTCGGGGGGGGGGGGGGGGGGGGGAGAAGAAAGCGGGAGCCAAGGTGAGAGGAGGACACTTTGGGGTGCTGCCTTCTCCTCTGGCAGCCCAGAGGGAGGGGAGGTGGCAGCCCCTGCCCCCCCCCACCAGTCAGTGCTGGAGCCCCCAGCTGCAGGGCGGAGGGACCCCCCCCCCCGGGAGCCCTCCCGAGGCCCCTGCCAGTTCAGGCCGGGCACGAAGGCGAGAGCGGCTGACCTCCTGGCCCGCTGGGCCTCCAGGTCCTTCAGCAGGGTGGCCACGCGGAGGACACGATCCCGCGACTTCCTCTGCAGAGGAGAGAAAGAGAGCGGCGCTGGCTGCGGGGCTCCGAAGAGGGGGGGGAAAGGAAGGAGAGGGCCAGCCCCACTGCAGGGCCACTCGGGCTGCCGCGCAGTCCTCTCCCTGCGCCGCCGGTGACCCCGCC
>NW_015165913.1:67473-90910 GCF_001447785.1 Gekko japonicus
CGGCGCCGGCCTCGAACTCGCCGGCTCGTGGGAGGAGCCGCGGGCCCGGCGGAAGGAGGCGGCGGAGGGCGAGCGCGGCCAGGCGGCTCCGCCCGCGAGCTCGCGCCCCCTCCCGGACGGAGGTCGGCGTCGGGAGCCTGACGGGACGTGCCACGCCGCGGTGGCCTCCCAGCCTCTCTCGAAAAGGGATACGGTAGCCTTGGGGAAACGATAAAAGGGATGGAACACTTTCCCTAGAAAGAAGAACGGCTAGAGCGCTCGGAGAAACGACGGCTGAGGGGTGACGTGATCGAGGTTTATAAGGTTATGCATGGGATAGAGCAGGTAGAGAGAGAGAGAGGTCCTTTCCTCCCTTTCTCACAATGCAAGAACTCCTCGTGGGCACTCCATGAAATTGCTGAGCGGTCGGGTTAGAACGGATAAAAGGAAGTCCTTCTTCACCCAAAGAGGGATTCACACTTGGAATTCACTGCCACAGGAAGTGGTGGCGGCTACAAGCATGGACGGCTTCAAAATGGAATTAGATAAGCATATGGAGCAGAGGTCCATCAGTGGCCCCTGTTAGCCACAAGGTATAGCTAGGGGCTCTGGGACAAGGGATGCTCTGTCTTCTTGGTGCTTGGCAGGGGCAACAGTGGGAGGGCTTCTAGTGTCATCTGGCCCCACTGCTGGACCTCCTGAGGGCACCTGGTATTTCTGGCCACTGTGTGACACAGAGTGTTGGACTGGAGGGGCCATTGGCCTGATCCAACACTGGCTTCTCTGATGTTCTTGTGTTCTGCTGCCTCTTGGCAAGGTGGTGTTGGTGTTGGGGGGGAGAACTGGCTGGATAGATGGCATCACACTCCAAGGGCACACGGTCACTTCTGGGGGATCCCCAGAAGCAACGTCACAACTCGACTGTGACGCCCTAGGAGTCACCAAGCCTCTATGGCTCTACGGCTACGGGGGCCCCTGTCACCCCCATCCCTGCCCACCACACACGGGTGGCAACAGGGTAAACCTAGCGGAACAACTCCGTTTTACAGGCCCAGCGGAACTGTAACCAGTCCTGCAGGGGCCTGCTCTTACTTGGGAGAGGGCTCCACCAGGCCGGAGCCAGGGCCGAAAAGGCGCTGGCTCTGGTCGAGGCTCCGTGGAAGTCCTTATGGCCAGGGAGGGGCCACCAGCGAGTGTCGATCTGCTGAGCGTAACGCTCTTGGGGGGGGGGGGGATGGTCCTGCAGGTATGTTGGTCCCAGACCACACAGGGCTTTAAAGGTCAATACCACCACCTTGAACTTGACTTCCTGGTCTTTCCAAAGGATCCCCTCCTGCCTCCTCACTGGAGACGTCCTCTTTTTGAGCCCACTCCCCTCCCTGGTGGCTCCTCCTCACAGGGTTGGATGGTTAGACAGCTGGAACCTTCTCTCTCCTCTCCTCTCTACACAGCTGTTTCTCTTCTAAATAAAACTCTTTATTCTTCCAGCCGCTTGAGTTCTGCTCCTTGGCATATTTAAATTCTGCCAACAGTTTGCAGGGCACCTGCTTCACGGTGAGGGGGGGGGGTTTAGCTGTGTGCCCCAGATGGACCTCTGCCCCCTCCCCCCCGTCCGGGGGGGGGGGGGGCGGCTTCTGTGCTTCCCCACGGCACTCACCTCCCGTCCGCACACGAGCGCAAGTGGCTCTCTGGCCCTCCACGCGCAGCCTCAGGAAATGAGGTGGGGCCGCTGCTGGGCTGACTCCAAGAACATGGCCATATGGCACAGGAAATCTACTTATTTTTATTTATTTATTTATCCTTCGACTTGATATACCGCCCAAACCCCCGTAGGGGTCTCTGGGCGGTTTACAGTTTCTTGGGTGCTAATCACCAGTTTCGATCCTAACTATGGGCACACGTTGATACGGGGGGGGGGGGGGGGCCCCCACCGGCACCCTGGTGAAGGCTTTTTTACAACAACTAAAGCTTCTACTGTTTTGTGTCCACTTTATCTCTGGTGAGTTTAATGATAGATCTGGAAGCTAGTGATGCAACCATTCCAAACATGCCATACCACTCTTTTGCACCTTAACCCCACCCCCCATGACTGTTTGACTGCTCTGACCATTTTGTTGTGGGGAAATGAAACAAGACCAAAGAGAATCAGCCCACCAGTGGCAGGACGTCCAGGGCCCTGGCAGGTGTGTGCAGAGAGGGGCATTCCAAGCCCACCTCAGGAAGAGAGGCTGGCCCTCTTGGCAAGGGAGAGGCAGGCCAGCTCCAGAGGTGTCATGCTCCTGTGTGGGCACCCAGGCCTGGCAGGCGAGGGGTGTGCTCAGGGGTCATTTCCTGCAGGAGCGCACAGGAGCGGAGCTCCGGCAGTAAAGAGCCCAGGGGGCGGGCACATGCAACAAGCCCCACCCCCTGCTCCCTCCTCTGTGAGGACAGATCTGCACCTCCCCCCCCCCAATAGCTAGCCATCCAAAAGAGTCCAGTGGAGCCTGAGCGGTGGGTGTTGCCTTCTGACACACTTCCAGCGATGTCAGGGGGTGTGGCATATGCAAATAAGTCATGCTAATGAGCTCCTGCACCTCTTTTTCTACGAAACGACCCCTGGGTGTGCTTTCCCTGCATTTATGTATAGGATGCACCATTCGGGATGGGAAGGGGTCTGGCGTGGAAGCAGTAGCAGCCTCTGGCACTGATGGGGGTCGGGAGAGGCCCCAGATTCTTCTGCCCTCTGATCCAGCGGGGGGGGGGGGCTTGCCGGGTGCCCCAGGCATGCAGGGGCTTCATCATTGGCTGCTCAGAGGAGCCTCCCGATTGGCTACCTGCAGACTTAAAATTGTCCACGCTGCTGCTGCCAACGCCTGGCCTCGGAGGACCACAGACTCTCTCTAGAGCCCCCAGGTGGCAGGCAGAGGGCCTGCGATGATGCCAGCGTTAGCCCTGAGGGCTCCTGCGGAAAAGTGCTGCATGCTGGGGCAGGAGAGCTCTGCCTCTGCACTTCTGTGGGGCAAACCCCCCCCTCCGCATCTCAGCCAATCCCTGCCTGCAGGGGGAGGATGCAAAATATGCAGTGGCATCAGCCAATGAGAGGCTGGGGGGTGGAGGGCAAAGTGGAGGGAAAGTCTGTCAAAGGGGGTTTTGGGGGGAAGAGATGGGGGGGCACTTTCACACATGCTGAACAATGCCGCTTCAGTCCAGTGACCGTTGCAACTGGATCTTGCCCTTTCACATAGAAAAAATCCAGCTGCAAAGTGGATTGAAAGTGCATTATTTGATGTTTGTGAAAGCGAAACTGGAGGGGGGGGGGCCCTACCAGGAGAGTAGTGAGGTGGCTGAGAGAGAAAAAGAGCTCTCAGGGCCTCCGTGGGAGAGGCACTTGCGTGGCCCTGGGGCCAGTGGAGAGGCAGGACTGCTGCAGCCAGGGTGTGTGTGTGTGTGTGTGTGTGTGTCCTGGATTCCCAAAGGGGGACAGCCGGTTAGGACCCTGCGGGGGGAAGGAACCCAAGAGACAAGCCTGGCGGCACCGTTCCAGCAGGCTGCGAGAGGCTTGGGCTGAAGGAGGAGTCCCAGCGGAAACCATCCCTTCTCTCCGACAGAAGCACCCTGTCCGCGCAGGCAAGCCGTGGGTGTGTGAAACTGTGACTGTGCTAAAGCAGAGTTCTGCCATTCCTTGCTTTAAATAACTGGCAACTTGTTATGTTCCACGCCTTATCCGCCAAACCACTGAGCCCTTTGAAAGAAGAGACCAGAGACTTATTTTTGTGTGTGTTGTGAAGGGAAGGTGTTGGCTTGAATCACTCCAGAAGGGGAGGAGTAGAAATCGCCTCGGACTTCCTCTGTAACCGCGGCACATAACCCAGCACGGGGTTTTCTTAACATGGCCCTCACTGACCGCTCACGGAGCCCACGTGCCAGAACCAGAATCGACGTGTGTCATGGTCTGGGCTGTGCCACCAGAGGCCTACTGGGCCCAGGGAGCCTGGCTAGCAGTAGGTGAGGCTGGGCCTACAACTCCCAGAAGCCCCTGAGAGGTTTTGGAGCCAAAATTGACCAATAGGGAAGAAGAGGGGTGGGGAGCAAAAGGGCTGGTGCCAGAGCAGAAGCTGTTCTTCCTCCCAGAGGGCAGAGCCAGAAGGAAGGCTGCTGCAGGGGAGGGACCCTCATCCTGAGGGAAGGGTGAGTAGTCTAGTGTCACTTGAGATAGTGAGCTAGGGACAGTATGTGTTTAGACGCGTTAGGGCATTTGGTTTCTTTTCTTTTCACCCACTTACTGTTATTATTCTGCACCTTGTTGTTTGACCCTCCTATACAATAAACTATTTTCCTTGTTTCACTCTGCCTGGTCCTCACGCCTGTTATTCGGCCAAAAGGGAGGTCTGAAGGTCTTGGGAGGGTGCTCTGGGCCTTCTCAAGGGAGCCTGGAACCAGAGTGGTGGCAGCGTCAGGTGACACCCCACCTGAGCCATGAAAACGTGGTCACTGCGAGTGCCGTCACCCGCACACACACACAAACACCCGGAGGCCGGTCCCAAGCCACAGTCCCTTTAATGGCCTCCTGCCACCGCTGCTCCCCTTGGGGGCCGGCCGCCCTGCTCAGGCCTTCTTGTCGTCTTTGTCCACTATCCGTCGGGGGGGCCCTGAGGGGGGAAGAGGCAGAGCGCATGAGCCAGAGGGGGCAGGCAGACCCCGGGCCTGGAGGGCCTGGTAGGCGGAGTTGTCCTCTGACCGCCCTGTCAGCACGGCGTTGCGCAGCTCGGGCATCTCGACAAAGGGCAAGTAGGCCTCTCCTGGGGAAAGAGAGGCAGGTGTGGGATGGGGGGGCCTTCTGGCCCAGAAGCCCAGGAAGGAGGGTGCCCTCTGGGTCAGCGCTTGGGTCCAGAGCCGAGGCAATGACAGGAGGAGGCACAGAGGGCCATCTTCGAGGGAGGCCCAAAGGAAGCCTCCCTCACACCTGCGGGCCCAACTGTCAGCTCTAGCCCACGTTAAGAACCTGCTTGGCCAGTTGGCATGATGCTTTGCCCAGGGACGTCCTCGGCCAGGCTGCGGGGGGGTGGCATTCAAGGCCGGGGAGCAGCTGCCCCAAGGAGCTCAGAGCTTCAGGGGCTGGTCTGCTGGGATGCCTCTAAACAAACGGGCCGTGCTTGGGGATAAGACCTGGTGAAGCTTCCTCTGGGGCAGAGGCCCAACGGGGGTGGGGGGTGGGGGAGAGGCAGGGCCTGGCCAGCAAAAGGGGACTAGCTGGCAGGAAGGTGTTCTCCCCTCTCGGGGACCCCTGCCTGAAGTGCCGCAGCCTGGAATAAATGCCCAAGAGCCCCTCTCTGGCCTCAGGGCGAGGTGAGGCCGAGCGCTCCTCCCTGCCCCCTCTTGGAGCCTGCTCCTCCCTTGTGCAAGTTCCGCCCCACCCCTGCACAGGTCCACCTTCCCGCCCAGTGGGAGGCCCCAGTCATGGGGGAAAAGCCCTTGGCCCTGCCTGCCCCCTCACTCCCCCCACCAGAGGAGGCAGCTGGAGACGTCTTTCGCGCCCTGGCCACCTGCCGTGGGCACAGGTGTGAGCGAGTGGGGGGGGGGGGCTTGGCTTGCAAAGGGGGGACGGAGGGCCCACAGGACCCAGGGCCCCGCTGCTGCCTCTGGGGGAGAGGGGGGGTGCTGGGGCTGGCGGGAGAGAGCCACGGCAGGCGGCTGCTTGGACAAGCGTCCTGACTGGGCGGCTTCATGTGTTCAGAAGGCATGCAGTGTGTTTCCAAGGGGGAGGCCAGGGTGGCTTTTCTCAGCAGCAGCAGCAGCTCTCAGTTGGGCCCATACCATATGGCCGTCCGCCTTTGCGGCGCGTCTCCTCTGACTCAAAGAAGGTCTCGTGCTCTTCCCAGCGCCGATCGCAGGCCGCACACAGGAAGCTGGAGGTGAACGCCATGCAGGAGCAGCCTGGAGGGTGGAGGGAGGAGGGGGCGTCAGTCCTCGAGGGGCACCTGTCAGGTAGCCCTGTCATGGATCTGGAATGTGGGGAGGGGGTGTCCTCCTTCTCGTTCTCAGCTCTACCCTGCCCAGCGCTACTGTATGCTATCTTATGCTTGACCTTGCAGATGTTCCAGCTACTGCTTCCACGGCTGGGAAAGTTAATGGCTTCACTGCTCTGCCCGCTTGCTTTGGCATGCGCATGAGCTATAACCATTGGCTTATGCTTACAGGGGGAATGTTTGATTTCACTAGAAGTCAGAGGCCCTTATATTGACAGCCATTCCTGACACAAGCTGTACACGTGTTCTTTAGTACTGGATCTACCAATAAACACTTATCTTTTCTTATGAAGCCCTGTGTGGTGTGGACTGACTAAGGAGCCTGACAGCACCCCAATGGAGGGAACTCACTCACTCACTCACTCACGGGGTCAGCAGCAGGCCTAGGGTTATGATCCCATGCATGCTGACTTGGGGGCAAGCCCTGCTGGAATTGGAGGAGGACCTACTTATTGGGGGGCTGGGCTACCCGTTCCTTTATTTGAATATATTGATTTTATTTATGTATTGCTTTATTTCGAACAGGCCTTTCCAGAAAACCAGCTCAAGGTGGCTTACGAATAACAACAGCCTTTGAGTGGGTAACCTCCAAGGTGGGTTGGAACCTGGGCGGGAATGCAGCCACACGTTTGTTTTTTTTAAAAATCATATAAAATGAACATTCTTATCCTTAAAACAAGCATTCAGGTAGCGCAACAGAAGAACATACTCCTAGGCAAGACTCTTAAAAATGCACACAAAAAATCATCTCAGCAAACAGGAAAATCTTTGTTGCCTAAAAGAATTCAAGTAAGCTGCCGTGAGAAGTTCCAGGGCCAAGGCGCCATGAAAGAAAAGGCCCCGTCTCTGGCCATCCCACCTCACCTTTGAAGGCGGGGGCACATCCAGCAGGACCTCCACGGAAGATCATAATGGACAGACTACTTTGTAAAGGTTTGGATCCTCTGGACTGTATACGACTACATGATTTCTACATGATTTCTACCAAATCGCCCTTCTCCCCGCACTTGTTAACCTGCTCAAAGAACTCCAAAAGGTTGGTAAGGCAGGACTTCCCTTGGCAGAAGCCATGCTGATTTCCTCTCAGGAGGCTTGTTCCTCAATGTCATAGAATCATAGAACGTTAGAGTTGGAAGGGACCTTGCAGGTCATCTAGTCCAACCCTTTGCACTCTGCAGGAGCAGAGCCGAAAGAGGGCCCTACATACCTACAACATACCCAAAAGATGGTCATCCAGCCTCCGCTTGAAAACATCCAGCGAAGGAGCATCCACCACCTCCCGAGGCAGACTGTTCCACTGCTCAATCACTCTCTTACAGTTAGGAAGTTTCTCCTGATATTTAGCTGGTAACGACTCCCTCGTAATTTCCACCCATTAGATCTAGTCTTGCAATCCGGAGCAAGAGAGAATAGATCTGCTCCATCTTCTACATGACAGCCCTTCAAATACTTGAAGACTGCAATCATGTCCCCTCGAAGCCTTCTCTTTCCCAGGCTAAACAGACCCAACTCTTTCAGCCTTTCCTCGTAAGACTTGGATTCCAACCCTCTCACCATCCTGGTTGCCCTTTTCTTGTTAACATCCTTCCTAAAATGTGGTGCTCAAAACTGGACACAGGACTCCAGGTGAGGCCCCTGACCATAGCAGAAGAGAGCGGAACGACCACCTCCCGTGATCTGGACACAAGGCTTCTGTGAATGCCTCCTAAGATTGCCTTAGCTTTCTTCGCAGCCACATCGCACTGCAGGCTCATGTTTAGCTTGTGATCAACCAGAACACCCAGATCCCTTTCACATGTGCTGCTGTCAATAAGACTCTTAATAATGTGCTTAATAAGTCTCTCTTTAATAATATTCTACTAATTTACCTGGAACAGATGTTACTCTAACTAACCCATAATGCCCTGGATCGCCTCTGGATCCCTTTTGAAAAACTGATCTGACTTTTGCTACTTTCTGGTCCTCTGGCATGGAGGCCAGTTTTAGCAGCAAGTTACATATACTGGTTGGTAGATCAACTGTCTCCCATTTGAACTCGTGAAGAACCCTTCAGGTGCACACCATCCTGGCCTGGGAGACTTACTAGTTTTCCTAGAAGCCCTACAACTCCATCTCTTTTCACCCCAATGTTTGTGTTTTGTATTTCTCCCTGTGGTGCTGCTCACACAGCAAAAAGTGAGCCTCATCGTCTGTGTCACTTTTCAGCTCCCCCCCCCCCGGCCACTGCCTGCCTCATCACAGTGTGGTGCTTGGGGATGCATCCTTGCTGGAGGAAACCCATTTGTCTCTGCTGTAGCACCAAGGTCCCAGTGGAGGGTGGATGCACCTCCAAAGGCATGTCAGGAAATGTCCTTCAGGCATGGGAGGGCGGGGTGGCAGCACATGGGCTTATCAGCACTAATGCAAGGGTTCCTGCCCTCCCCACCCCTTGCATTAGTGCTGATAAGCCCAGGTTTGGATCAAAGGAGCACCCAATTTTGAAGTGAGGTGACAGAATGCATTATTGGTGTGGGATCATCACATCCAAGTAAAGCCTCATAATGTAGTCAAAGTGACAAAGGCAGAAAAGGAACAATACTATGACCTGACGCGTTTCAGCTCAAAAGAGCCTTCTTCAGGGATCAAATAGTACAGAATACAACATGCAAAAAAGCCCCTGTTACACTTATAACTTATAAGGCAGTAGACAATTGATATAGGACCGAAATAGGAATGTTCCAATCTGGAATTGAATGGCACAAAACGATATGTGAGGCCACAAATGGATCTGGCCTTGTTTCAGTGGCAGTTACATATCTTGGAGATACAGTCTGATACATATTGATACATATTGATGTTACATTGGCCCTGACAAGGTGATTGTACTTGTAATTTTAGGACCAAAACTGGAAGGTACATATTGGCAATATTACTTTCTCCAAAAAGATGTGCAAGAAATAATTGAGAACCTGAACAAAGTGGTAGAAGTAAAACAGCTGGGAGACGTGAATCATTACCTTGGAATACAAACTGAGAGGACTGAGAATGGAAGTTTCCTCCTGAACCAAAGGCACAAAATTGTGGGCCTTGATGAGTTTGCTAAAGCAGTTACTGCTCCACTTGAACCAGCTTACCTCAACCTTAATGATGTTACCTGAGAGCAATCAACAATTCAGAGAGGCAATTGGCAAACTTCTCTATCTGAGTAGAGTGTCTAGACCTGACATTTCTGCAGCTGTTGTAATCTTGTGCAGAAAGACAAATTCACCAAATTGCTATGATTGGAATGCTGTAAAGAGGCTGTCTAGATATCTCAAAGGAAAAGCTGACCTGAAACTTAAGATCTCAGGAGTGGCTGGATACATAGACTCTGGGGTGAAAACAAAACTGACTACAAGTCACCCAGTGGCTACCTGTTCTCTGAAGAGAGCCTGAAGAGAGTAGTAGTAGTTGCCAAATCAACAATGGAGGCTGAACATACATATCTTCTTCAAGTGTGTGCAGTGAACTTGAATGGATCATCTGTCTACTGAAAGACTTGGGTGCGGATGTGCCTAAGCAAATAATCTCATTTGAAGTCAATCAGGTGTGCACAGGTCATCCAAGGGTGAAAGCATCAAAGCAAGAAGCAAGCATATTGCTGTCTAACAGCATTTTGTGCAAGAGATGCAGCAACAAGGACTGACGGAACTCAAGTCCTGTCCTTCAGAAGGGATCGTCGCTGACATAGTCCTTAAGCCAGTCCCCAAAGGGAAGTTCAAGTACCTGCATAAGAAACTGAACCTTTGTGACTTCAGTATATGACACTTGAGAAGGGGTGTTAGGTTTTTCAATTGTCATCCTTCAGTCATGAAAGAGTTAAGCTGAAACTTCTGTATGTTAATATTAGCTCGTTAGCATAGGGCCAGTTAGGTGAAGAGGAGAATCTTCCCACCAAAGAAGGGGAGGTCTTCATCTTAATGAGAAGACCTTAAGACTTGGTAATTAATATATTGGAGAACAGGACATGTCTTTTGGCATGTACACCAGGGGTGGAGCTTTGGGGGTACACTTCCTCTCTTTCGTCCATAGAGTTGGAAGAGTAGAAGACAACAAGATGGAGTTAGAACTAGAAAGTTGAGTTAGGCTGTAGCTATTTTTCTTCCCATATAACCCTTCCCTAATTTTTCTTTTAGTAAACTTTTTATTATAAGCTAAACCCATTATTTCCACTGCACTTCAAGCACTCTGCTAAGTCCAACAATCTACACATGCTAAGTCATTCAGTTCCCGTTTATACCCAGAATTAAACTTTGTTGGTCTTAAAGGTGCCACTGGACTTAAACTTTGTTCTCACATCTGAGCCGGCCTCGGCTGGGAAGGCGGGGTATAAATCTGATAATAACTAAACAAACTCTTTTACTTGTATGCTAATTTGCTGCTATTCACAGGTCTTACCAATTGCTTTAATCCAATCTCAGCTATACTTATTGCTCCGTTACTTATGCATGTTGATAGATTCAGGAGGGTCGACTCGCCATGTCGGTCTGAAGCAATAGGGCAAAGTCTGAGTCCAGTGGCACCTTTAAGACCAACAAAGATTTATTCTGGGTATTTAATTCTGAAGCAGGGTGCAGGCACAGAAAACCTGATACCCGGCATTAAACTCTGTTGTTCTTAAAGCTGCCACTTTGTTCTTAGGCCTCTTGCCTTCCTGGTGTCAAACATCGCTCTGCTCAGTTTGCCATGAATGCAGGGTGGAGAGAATTCCTTAGGTGGGGGGGGGGAGTGCAGAGGCCGTAACTCTTCCGAAGAAGCCTTCCTGTCTCCCAGAGGAACGTCCTTAAAACTTTTGGTGACAGCTTGCTCATGTGGATAATGGGGTCGTATATTTCCCGGGTGGAAGGGGGGTAGGAACGGTATGGCTAGGCGGGATGGATGTGGCGTAATGAGTGGCCATTAGGAGGGGTCTCATTTGACTTACCTATATCTGTGATTGTACCCACCAAAATCTTATTTATTTATTTTATTTATTAATTAAATTTATATCCCGCCCTTCCAACATGGGCTCAGAGCGGCAAACATAGAGGCAAAGGCCATACATAAAACAATAAAACAATAAACAATCATTACCTATAAAACAGTTAAAAGTCGGTGCCCAACAGACCATATCAATTCCATAATAAAATGTCAATAACAATAACACACTCCGAGTAAACACAATTGTGTCTGCTCAATTGATGTTACGCTATAACTGTCCTCCCCATGCCAGGGCCAGTGCGCCTCATGATGCTAATACGGTGGTGGTACAATGGCGGTGGCAGCCCCTACTCGAAAGCCTGGCGGAAGAGCTCCGTCTTACAGGCCCTGTGGAACTGCATAAGGCCTCGCAGGGCCCTGATCTCCTCCAGGAGCTCGTTCCACCAGGAAGGGGCCGCCACCGAAAAAGCCCTGGCCCTGGTTTCAGCATATTTAACTACCTTGGGGGCTGGGATAACCAACAGATGTTGCCCCCCTGACCGTAGTGCCCTTGGGGGAACATATGGGGAAAGGCGGTCCCTCAGGTAAGCCGGACCCTGGCCATATAGGGCTTTAAAGGTAAGAACCAGCACTTTGAAGCGGACCTGGTACGCTATTGGCAGCCAGTGCAGCGCCTTCAGCACAGGCTGGATATTTTCCCAACTAGTGAGACCCATCAGCAGCCTGGCTGCTGCATTCTGCACTAGCTGCAGCTTCAGGATCTGCAACAAAGGCAGCCCCACGTAGAGAGCGTTGCAGTAGTCCAACCTCGAGGTGACCGTCGCATGGATCACTGTGGCCAGGTCATCACGATCCAGGTATGGAACCAACTGCCAAGCCAGCCAAAGATGGTAGAAGGCTGACTTGACAGTGGCTGCCACCTGGACCTCCATCATTAAAGAGGAGTCCAGGAGCACCCCCAAACTCCTAACCCTCGGTGCTGGCACCAAAGGCACCCTGTCGAAGGTCGGGAGAGGGAGCCCCAACCCCAAACTGATCTGACTCAGGCCCAGGACCTCTGTCTTCACTGGGTTTAGTTTCAGCCGGCTCAGCCTGAGCCAACCAGCCACGGCTTGCAACGCCCTATGAAGGTCATCAGGACTGGAGTCCAACTGGTCGCCCAGCATCAGATAGAGCTGGGTGTCATCTGCATATTGATGACACCCAAGCCCATAGCTCCGGGCAATCTGGGCGAGGGGGCGCATGTAGATGTTAAATAGTATTGGGGACAGCACTGCCCCCTGAGGCACCCCACACTCAAGAGGATGCCTCCGGGACCGTTGATCCCCGATCGCCACCCTCTGTCCACGACCTTGGAGAAAAGAGGCAAACCATTGAAGGGCAAGCCCCTAAATCCCCACGTCGGCAAGGTGGTGGGTCAACAGCTGATGGTCGACCGTATCAAATACAGCCGACAGATCTAACAACAGCAATGGCGCCACACCGCCTTGATCCAGATGCCTTTGGAGATTGTCAGTCAAGGCGACCAACGCCGTCTCCGTCCCGTGACCCGGGCGAAAGCCAGACTGGAAGGGATCCAGGAAGGGATCCAGGACTGAAGAACTGAAATCTTCAGTTCTGACACGGTACCGTTATGATCTGGATCTTGCTTATAATTCAATAAACATATCACTGCCAAAGAGAGTGTTGTTGAGAGTAAGTCGACCAGGGGTCTGACACCTGGCAACGACCCTCACCTCTACTGATAAGTAAGGCTTCAGGAAGTCTGTGTCAATGTATCTGAAGAAGCACGCACGCACGCACACGGAAGCTTATGCTCAGAATTAGACTTTGTCGGTCTTAAAGGTGCCCGACTGGACTCGGACTTTGTTCTATGGCTTCAGACCAACACAGCCGACCACAAAGACAAGACTGTTGGACTTTTCTCTGTGCCTCCCTATTCAGTGGTTATGGGGTGCAGCATTTCATGCTTTTAAAGCATTCCGTTTACAAATATTTCAGCGAAACAAATCATTGTGTAAGAGGCCTTCCCTGTGTTCCTTCTAAAAACTGGCCGTTCTCTTTCCCGTCGCCTTGTGCCGCCCCCTCCGCCCGCCCCACCCAGAGTCTTCACAGACCCCTCCAGTTCCGGGGGGAGGGAGGCGCCCGGCAGCGGCCACAACACACCCACCTGGGGCCCCGCAGGTGCGGGATCCGAGCGGCGCGTGCTCCTCGTGAGTATGCTTGCAGCGGCAACGGGCGCGCCACGCGGTGGGATCGAAGCCAGTTCGCCTCTGCAGCCAGAATTCGCCCACCTCCTCCGGCCGTGACGGGATGAACATGAAGCTCTGGCACTTGCACTCCGGGAGGGTGCAGGGCACGGTCGCTCGGCGCTCTGCAAGGCAGGAGAGGAGAGGAGAGGAGAGGAGAGGAGAGGAGAGGAGAGGAGAGGAGAGGCAGCCGGCCACCTGGAGAGAGGGGGGCCCAGTGGAACCGTGCCACGCGCACAGGGGCCTTCTGGGACTAGCTGTGTTCCGGGCCTCAGTCTCCACCCGCTGCACCGTCTTGCAACTCTGCCTGTGGTGGGGGGGGAGGCACGGGGGTCTCCCTCGCAGGCGCGTCCCTCTGTCCCTGGCTGTGCTCCTGACACCTGCCCTTCTGCACCAGGCCCGTAGCCAGGACCTTTTTTTGCTTGGGGGGCATATTTTATCCTTGTGGGGCAGACACAACATCAAATAAAAAATAAAATACAATAAACATGATTTGCAGCTCTTAAACCTGGATTGTATTTCCCTCCCCTCTGATCAGCTCTTAGACCTGGGGAGGCTGGGGGAAGGAATGGAAAGCGGCCCTGCCGGTTCTGGTCAGTTTCACTCCCCCTCTGCTCCCTGGCTAAACCTAGCAGCTGACCTGCAGGGAATGAAACTGACCAGAAGCGGCAGGGCGGCTTCCCTTTCTTCCCCCAGCCTGGCTGCTGCTGTTGGGGGTAGGCAGGCACACTGGTGTGTGTGTGTGTGTGTGTGTGTGTGTCTGCGGGGCATCCGGCATCCTCTGCCCCCACATGCCCCACTGTGGCTACCGTTCTGCACAGCCTGGCCAGCCAATCCCACCCCAGCTTGACAGCCCAGAATCCCTTCCTTGGAAGAGGGAAACTAAGGGCAGGGGGAGAGAATGGCCCTCCGTATTTGGTCAGGGCCGAGGGCGAGGGTTCCCCAGGGGCCCTGAAGGCTGGTCCACTGGACTGGATTTGGAACGGTGCTGCCGCCCCAGCTCTTTGCCCTCCCCGGGGGCCCTTCCGGTGACTCACAGAGAAGTAAAAGAAAACAAAAAACAAACCCAAGAGAGCAAAAGGTTATAAAAAGCAGCAGCCCTGGATATGATTTCACTACCTGCCACCCTGCCGTGCCTCCCCTGGTGAACATGCCCAGTGAATGGGGTGGGGGTGGGGGCTCAGGGCTGCTGAGTGGCAGAGGAGGGCCTCCCCCCCAGAAGTCTCCAGCTAAAGGAGTCCAGGAAGAGGGGGGGGGGGGAGGGGAGGTGCCAGGCAGAAAAGGGGACTTCTGGGTCGCATGGGCCGGAGGCGGAGCGGCACGTTTCACGGCTGCTGGGTCTGCCCCACGGCCAGCCTGCCTTCTGCCTGATCCTGAAGAAGTCCGGGGTGACCCAGGGACCCTCCACCAGCCACCTACCCACATAGATCTGATGCTGCTTCAGCCGATGCCCGCAGAAACATTTGGACTCATCGCCCACACGGAAACAGTCCCACAGGTATTCGGGGCAGCGCCAGCCGATGTAAAGACCTGTGGAGGAGGAGGAGGAGGAGGAGGAGGAGACGCTTCAAGCAAGGGGCTGTAAGGGAGGGGGCACCCTGACCTACTCTTCAAATTTGTTCAGAGCAGATTTCACCAATAAACAATGATTTAGAAATCTTAAACAGCCATCGGGAAAGTCACAAGGAAATTAACTGTGCCTGGCGTCAATACCAATTTCAAAAATCAATAAATAATAATAATTAACAAATAATTCATTTATAGACAAATAAATAAACCATTGATACAATTTCCAAATCCTAAGCAAAGTTATTCATACAATACGCAGTTCATACTCAGGGCATAACTGACTTGACATAAAGTCCTGCACGTGGCTGACAAAGTCCAAAACACTCCAAAGTGCTCAGTCTCTCCTAGTGAGCAGGATGCTTCACAGTGTAAAGGGGGGAAATGAGTTTCCGGAAGGCATCTGCTCCAGCAGTTCCAATGCTCCCTCTAAGCTGTGGAGTTTTGTGAGCAAAAATTCTGCTTTGTGAGCTACTGGCATTAAAGTGGTGAGCGAGCGATTTGTCTACTGCGTAAATCAGTTTGCTCTTCCTGAGCGAAGACAAAAATTTGTGAGCCGGAGGTTAAAAAACTGTGAGCTAGCTCACGCTAACTCAGCTTAGAGGGAGCACTGCACAAGAGGAACACTATAGGGGGCGGTTCCAAAAGAAGAACTATGGGATCACCCACCAGCCTCCTCAATATGCTCCACGTTTCACCCGTATGGCTTTATCAAATTGGAACCAGTAACTTTTTATTTTATATTTTATTGACTGTATCGTTTTATACTTATATTGTATTAATTGTTATGTTGGTTTTAAACTATTGTAAGCCGCCGGGAGGGCGAGGTAAAAGTCTAATAAATAAATAAATAAACGTGAAGGATATCACTGAAAAACAGCCCCAGTGTATTCAGTTCACAGTATCATTTTCAAAGTGGGCTTTGCCTTCACAGCACTCAATATCCTCATGGTACCCTCCTCAAAGCATTTCTCAGGTGAAAGGCATCCCACAGCATTCCACAGGTGTGACTCATCCACATGAAAAAAGGCCCTCAAAGTGACCGAAGGCACAGCAGGAGATTCAAAGCAGCCCTCTTTGGCACAGACCGAAGAAGCAGAGCCTCAGCCGCCGCCTGTCTGGGAGCAGGGCCCTCAGCCAGCCACGAGACCAGCCCCCAGCACAATGGCCACATTCAGGCCTCTGTTTCTCCGTGACTGGCACCGGCCCCTGGCACAACCCCCCCCCCCCGCCGCCCCCCCCCTCCCCCGGTGGCCGGCGGGGGGCTGCTGGGGGTGGCCTCCTGGTCCAGGGAGCCTGCGGTCAAGCGTCCCTTCCTGGATACATCTCAATGCCGGCCCCTGGGCAAACGGGGGTGGGTGGGGGTGGGGTTGGTTCTGCCTAGCAAACAAGGAGCCTCAGCGAGCCAAGGTTTTAGAATCCTGAGAAGAAACACACTCTGCTTGGCCCAGGTGTCTCGCACTCAGGGCTCCCAGCAAAGTGGAGGTTGGTCGAAGCCTTCCCAAACCACTGAGAAGCGTGTGACTGAACCCCATGTGTGGGGCAGGGTGGGGTGGGGGGCAGGCAGAGCGCACACACACACACACCCAGGAAGAAGAACAGGTTTGCTACAGCATCTCAGTGGGACCAATGAAGTGCAGGAAGCCCTCCTTCACCTGACGCCCAACCGCAACCAGCCGGGGAAAGTGTCAGGCAAACTTCACCGGGGGGGGGGGAGCATGTGCCATTGTCACCCCCACCTGCCTCACCTCTACAGCCAGGAGGACCCCCAGAAGAAGAAGAAGCAGCTCTCCAATAGGGAGGTTCATGTGGGGAGCATATCCTGATCCCAGATCAAGAGTTTTGTGGGTTGCGGTGGCTCCAGTGGTTAAGAGGCTGAACTGCAGACCGGAAGATCGGTAGTTCAGCAGTTCGAGACCTGAGTGTGCCGCAAGAAATTGCAAGTAGATAAATAGGTACCACTTTGGTGGGAAGGTAACAGCGTTCCGTGCGCCTTGGTGTTCAGTCATGCTGGCTACATGACCATGGAAACGTCTTCGGGCAGCGCTGGCTCTTTGGCTTGGAAACGGAGATGAGCACCGCAACCCTAGTGTCGGATTCAACTGGCTTTCGAGTGAGGGAAACCTTTACCTTTACCTTACTAGATAGAACAACGGATTGTGCCCGGAAACGAACTGGAGCCGGTGTGGATCTTTGAATACGGGGATGATGCGCTCACTGGGAGGCAACTGTTGGCAAAGAGCAGACTGGACCAACCTGGACCACCAGGTACTCCAAGAGACAGACCCGCCTGAGCCCTGCTCCCCATTGGCTGCCTCTGACCTCCCTTTCCTCCTGCCGTGCCTGTCCAACAGGAGAGGGGGGGGGGCTTCAGGGCATGGAGCCTTTGTGGGCTCTGAGGCTTGGAATGGGGGGGGGGTGAGCCCTGCAGTGGCCGCGTTGGCAGAGGAGACCAGATGATTCCGGATGGTGAAAACGAAAATGGATTGTGAAGAGCTACAGGAGGACCCCTCTAAACTAGGCGACAACGTGGCAAACGAAGCTCCGCTTGGGTTAAGCCTAAAGTGATGCCTGACTTTACGTGTGTGCTGATAGAGTCTGAACTGCCTGAAACTCGGAGAGAAAAGGACTTGGGGGCTATAGTGGATCGTTCAGTGAAAATGTCAGCTCAGCCTGTGGCAGCAGTGAAAAGGGAGTATTAGAATCCCCGTTCTAGGGATTATTAGGGAAGGGGCTGAGAATAAAATGGCCAAAATTGTAATGCTCCCATACAATGCTCCCTCTAAGCTGTGGAGTCTTGTGAGCAAAAATCCTACTTTGTGAGCTCCCGGCATTAAAGTTGTGAAAAAACAATGTGGCTACTGCATAAATTAGTTTGCTCTGGAGCCATCCTTCCTGAGCTAAGGCAAAAATGTGTGAGCCGGAGGCTAAAAAACTGTGAGCTAGCTCACACTAACTCAGCTTAGAGGGAACACTGCTCCCATATAGATCTGTGGTGCGGCCGCACTTGGAATACGGGATACAGTTCTGGTCATCGTATCTTGAGAAGGCCACTGCAGAGCTGGGAAAAGCAGGGCAACCAGGATGATGGGGGAGGCTGGAGCCCCTTCCTGTGAGGAAAGAAGAAGAAGAAGGAGAAGAAGGAGGAGGAGAAGAAGAAGAATGGAAGAGGAGGAGGAGGAGATTTGATTTATACCCCGCCCTTCACTCGGGAGTCTCAGAGTGGCTTACAAACTCATTTCCCCTTCCCTTCCCCACAACAGACAGCCGGTGAGGTGGGGGGGGGGGGCTGAGAGAGCTCTTTCAAGAACTGCCCTTTCAAGGACAGCTCTAACAGAACTATGGCTTGCCCAAGGTCATCCACCAGCTGAAGAGTCTGGGACTTTTCAGTGTAGGAAAGAGATGGCTGGGGGGAGGGGAACACATGACAGAGGTTTATGAAGTTTTGCATGGGGTGGAGAGACCGGGCAGTGGGAGCTAGAACTCCGGGACACCCAATGAACTTGACAGTCAATTGGTTCGGGACAGACAAAAGCAAACAGTTCTCTACCCAACATATAATTAAAGAGCAGAATTCATCGTCAGGAGGGCTAGTGGTGGCCTTAAAAGGCAGTTAGGCCAATTCACAGAGGAGAGGCCTCATCAGGGGCTGCCGGCCATGGTGACAGGAGGAGGAGGTTGGATTCGCACCCCGCCCTTCATGCAGAGTCTCAGAGCAGCTCACACCCTCCTTCCCTTCCTCTCCCCACAAGAGACAGACACGCTGTGGGGTGGGTGGGGCTGAGAGAGCTGTGACTGACCCAAGGCCACCCAGCTGGCTGCAGGTGGAAGAGGAGGAGTGGGGAATCAAACCTGGTTCTCCAGATCAGAGCCCACCACTCGTAACCATGAGGCAGCCAACCTCTGGACCCTAGTGCCGGGTGGCAGCAGTAGGAAAAGGCTTAGGCCTCTCTGGCCTGTTTGTCGGCCCTCCAGGGCAACTAGTTGGCCACTGCGTGAAACAGACGGACCCCCGTTCTTGACCTAGCAGGGCTCTTTGTATGTTCTCATGAACCTGTTGAGAGCAGTGGCCATAGTGCTAGTCTTCAGCCTTCATAAGCGCCTCTGACACAGACTCCTCTAGCAAAACTAAAAGTGATTGAAATCCATCCTTGCGCCATAATGCATGCTGAAGTACAGGAAAATCTCAGGAGACCTCTCAGTGTGTTCTTCAGAACCCAGAGGGGGACTGCCATCTTGTCAGATGCCCACCTTCATGCTGCCCTGGGCCTCCTCTCCTGGGTCACCTGGAAACATAATCCAGGTGTTGAGCATAATCCAGGCCTTTTCGGTCCATGGAGGCATTAGACAACATGGAGCCAAAAACCATTGGGTTACCGGAGGTTTTCAGATGAGACCTTTGAAAATGACAACAGTGACTCTTTGCTCTCATTTTTGAAAACTAAAAAAAAATCTAACTTTTTTTTTTAAAGGGTTACCGTATGTTGCTTGAATAACAAAGAATAGATATCACTCCGTCAATAAGAAAAGATTTTCTGAATGTTGCCGGCTGAATGCAAATAGAAACAAATCTTCATTCTAAGGCATGGGATTAATTGCTTCTCCTTGCACAGTTGTTGCTACATTTGCAGTATTCAGAACAGCTGATGAAATTTCTCCTGCATTTGCATCAAGATGTGCTGCATACTCTACCATTGCAAGTAATGATCAGTATTCCAGGAACAGTGTGAAGACGT
Source organism: Gekko japonicus (assembly GCF_001447785.1). Taxonomy (NCBI): domain Eukaryota; kingdom Metazoa; phylum Chordata; class Lepidosauria; order Squamata; family Gekkonidae; genus Gekko; species Gekko japonicus. The sequence goes on from NW_015165913.1 coordinate 86,947, forward strand.
TTTTTTTTTCTGGAAGAAAATCCCTGCCAGGTTCTCTCGCCTTGCCAATGCATAATATCTTGTTGGCTGCAAGAGAGTTTGACGCTCGCCACTAGACAGACCTTCTGCTAACACAGAAAAGTATCATTTTGGGTGTCTGTTACGAAGAGAGAAGCAAGTGGGTGGATGTTGGGATGGTGGCTTCAGTTTGTGTTGCAAGTTCCATAGTTTGCAATGAGTTGATGGAGGCAGAACTTTTCATCTCCTCTGCCAGGAACTCCCTCGAACTTCAGCTGAGCTTCCCTGAGATTTCTCTGGCCTGGGGTAGACCAACTGCTGCCCGCTTTCCGAGTGACATCGTACCCTGCAAGGATATCCTTCATGAGACCACTGCTAGTTGCTGCCCCCTGACAGTTCCCCATCTTTTTACTGAAGCTCACCTTCCTCCAGAGCTCAGACGCTCCTGTCTCCAATGGTGGAAGCAAGTCTGGGGGAAAGATCCCCTGCGGCCGCAGGCACGAGATCAGTGGGTGCTGCACCACACAAGGGGGCGGTCCAGGGAACCTGTGCCTGCTCCTCTTCAGCGGTAGGGGCTGTCCGTGGACCACGTTCGCTCACCATTGTCGTCGGCTCCCAGCTTGTCTGTCCTCCCCTCCTGCGTTTGTCAGGACCGCCAACACGGGGTGTCAGTTCAGCCTCTTGGCTTCGTCACAGAAGAGCTGCAGCTCCTTGGTGTTTGAGGAGCATCAACATTTGATGCTCTTTCCCCACTCTTGGTGAAGTTGTGCTTGCCTGGAAACTGGCTTGGTGGCCTGGATGGGGCGTCTTCACTGGGAGAGTGATTGCGGGGGGGGGGGGGTTGGAATCCAAGTCTTATGAGGAAAGGCAGAGTTGGGTCTGTTTAGCCTGGGAAGAAGAAGGCTTAGAGGGGCCATGACTGCAGTCTTCAAGTATCTGAAGGGCTGTCATGTAGAAGATGGAGCGGATCTAGTCTCTCTTGCTCCGGATTGCAAGACTAGATCGAATGAGTGGAAATTACAAGGGAGTCGATACCGGCTAAATATCAGGAGAAACTTCCTAACTGTGAGAGTGGTTGAGCAGTAGAACAGGGAGGTGGTGGATGCTCCTTCGCTGGACACTTTCAAGCGGAGGCTGGATGACCATCTTTCGGGTATGTTGTAGGTATGTAGGGCTCTCTTTCGGCTCTGCTCCTGCAGAGTGCAGGGGGTTGGACTAGATGACCTGCAAGGTCCCTTCCAACTCTTAACAGTCTATGATTCTAAGAGTGGTTGAGCAGTGGAACAGTCTGCCTCGAGTGGTGGTGGATAGTCCTTCACTGGACGTTTTCAAGTGGAGGCTGGATGACCATCTTTTGGGTATGTTGTAGGGCTCTCTTTCGGCTACGCTCCTGCAGAGTGCAGGGGGTTGGACTAGATGACCTGCAAGATCCCTTCCAAATCTAACATTCCATGATTCTAAGAGTGGTTGAGCAGTGGAACAGTCTGCCTTGGGAGGTGGTGGAGGCTCCTTTGCTGGACGTTTTCAAGCGGAGGCTGGACGACCCTCTTCCGGGTATGTTGTAGGGCTACCTTTCGGCTCTGTTCCTGCAGAGTGCAGGGGGTTGGACTAGATGACCTACAAGATCCCTTCCAAATCTAACGTTCCATGATTCTATGATACCATCCCGCGCGGTCTCCTGGAGAGGCGGGCCAGACTGAGAGCAGGGCACAGAGTGTCCTTCCTTGGCTGGCTGACTCCAGAAGGTGGGGCTGGGGGGCTACTTGGGCCCATGGCATTTATGCTACTGGGTCCCACGGCAGGGATCCCTCTTGCCCCCCATGATAAACTGGTGGGAGAGATCATCTGGGGATCTGGAGTGAGGGACCACCAATATGTGGGTGACAGCCAGCTCTGTTTCACCTGAACAACTGAGTTGGATAGATCTATGGAGGTCCTGAACAGGTCCCTCGAGAAGGGAATGGGATGGATGAGGTTCAGTAAACTGAAGCTCAACCTAGACAAAACTGATGTGCTCTTGGGCTGTTACAACAAGGCCAGTCTTGGACTGGGAAGTCAAGTGTACTGGGTGGAATGTTGGTCTGATCCGGCCCATCCGCTCCAGTGTTCCACTTGCTCTTTTGTGGACTCCAGAACCGTGACTCAAGGCAGTTCAGGACACAAAGATGCTGGTTAGAGATTTTTATTGGCCCTTTGAGGACCTCTGCAGGGCCTGTTCAAAACCCAGCCTGCTTCAGGCTGTGTAAGAAGAATCTGAAAAAGAAGGTCGTCTTCCAGGGAGTGGGCCACCGCAGAAGGCAACTGGCTCACATCTGTTCCACACCTCCTAACTCTGCAGTCTCTGATGGCCAAGTGGAATGGACCATAGAAGTACGTTAGAGGGAAGACCCAGTGGCAAGAGAGAAGCACCCAGCTTCTAGAGCAGAGCAGAGGTCGATCAGTGGCTATGAGCCACAAGGTATAGGCAAGGGATGCTCTGTATTCTTGGTGCTTGGGGGGCGGGGCAACAGTGGAAGGGCTTCTAGTGTCCTGGCCCCACTGGTGGACCTCCTGATGGCACCTGGTATTTCTGGCCACTGTGTGACACAGAGTGTTGGACTGGAGGTGCCACTGGCCTGATCCAACATTGGCTTCTCTCTTATGTTCTTATGTAGACCAGACTATCACGACACATGAGAGACAAAAACTCCTGACCTATGGGTAGTGGTGGGGGGCTGCCTTCTCAGCTGCTGTTGCCGTGGATTGTCCATCTTCTGGCCAACAGGACCACGGAGTCTCCCTGTGCGAGTTCACCCCTGCTTCTGCCTCAGCAGAGGAGAAACAGCTTGGTTATTCCTCTGGTTTGGGGCTATGTAGGCCTTGGCTGATCTACTGAGGGAGAACACGGGGCGTTTAGATGCAGAGGTATCCAGGGGAGCAGAGGACACCTTTCGTACAAGTTATATCCTGTTCTCTTCCAGGGAGCAGACCTTTCTCCACCTGAGGCTCTGGAAAGCCAAGAAGAAGAGGAAGAGGAAGAAGGAGGAGGAGGAGGAAGAAGAGGAGGAGGAGGAGGAGGAGATTGGATTTATACCCTGAGTCTCAGAGCGGCTTACAAACTCCACGACACCAAACTGGCTACCAGGTGGAAAAGACATTCGTGAGCTATGTGCTCCAAGGGCCTGACTTTGAGTGAGGGGGTTTCACATGTTCATGACCGAGGCGCTCGGAGGGGGGGATTACCTCCATTGCAAGTCTGGTTTTTTGGGGGGGCGGTGAGAGTTCCACTGTGAGGATCCTGACAGGCCCTCACGGGGTTTCAGTGGGACCGCGCATGCCGTACTGCCGGCCGAGAGAGAAAGGCAGCCCCGGGGGGGGGGGGGGGGGGGGGGGGGGGCTGACACATGAAACATGCCGGTGGGATCCAGGACTCCCCCAAAGAGCCCCGGGGGCACTCTCGCTTTGTGAGCGGGCGGAGAATTCCTCGTTGCTGTTTGTCTGAATAGGGGCCACGGGGTGAAACGCGGCCTTTCTCTCTCACACGCAGAGCTGGGCCCTCTCTCCTGGAGTCCCGCTCCTCCTCCTGGTTTGCTTCCCTCTCGGGCATGACAGGCACCTCCGGGGGCTTCCCCCCCCCCAGCCGCTGGCCGGCCAAGCCGCCTCCTCACCCGTCTCCATGGACTTCAGCGCCGCCTCCCTCTCCAGGTGGAAGAGCTCCTTGACATTCCTCCCGAAGTTCTCACGGTGCATGGCCTTGGCCACCGCCACCAGCTCCGCCTTCTCCGCCGGCACAACAGGACGCACCGTGTAGTCTGCAGACAAGAGACGCTGCCGGAGTCAGGAAGGAACACCCGGCCGAGCCCACCCACCAGCCAGTGCCGGCTCACCCACTAGGCGAACTAGGCATTTGCCTAGAGTGCTGGGCCCTGGATGGGGCGCCGAGCTGTGCCTCCCCCCCCCCCGCCAAAAGCCCACAAGCAGATCTCCA
>NW_015165913.1:91007-98173 GCF_001447785.1 Gekko japonicus
GTTAGCAAAAGGGTGGCTGGCTCCAGAGGTCTCCAGGCCCCACCGGGAGGTTGGCATCTGCGCCACAAGGCAGCCTCGCCTAGGGCGCAAAAACACCTCGAGCCAGCCCTGCCACCAGCCCACGCTCAGAGGGGGCCCCCCCGGCACCAACAGGAAAGCCAGGGAGGTGGGCCAGAAAGCCCGGCTGCTCCAGCCTCCTTTGTGCAGCTGCCCCCCGGGGAAGCAGCAAGCATATCGAACAAGCCCTCCCGACAACACAACGGCTCACCAGCTAAGGCACAGACACACAACCCAACGGGCAAGAGGCACAAAAGCTAAGACCCCAACCGATCAGGAGGACTGAAAAGGGCTTCGGTCACAGCTGCCCCCTCCCCCCCCCCCCAGAGGGCAGCTGCCCCCCAGCCCTGCTTTGGGCATGGATGAGCCCTGCCGGGGTCTGATGCAGAGAACCCCCAAGCCCGAAGGAGACCCGAGAGGAGTCTCGCAGGCACGGAGGGATTCATTCTCCCCTCGTTTGCACCCCTCTCCGGGATTCCTTGGGCAAGAAGTGCTTCAAGACCGGCCCTTTTCCTTTTCCTTCCCGGATCTCTGTCCAGAGCTTTACTGGGCGGAAGCACCCAGCCAGTCTCAAGAAGGGGCTCTCGGCCCTTCTCACCAACCCTTTGAGCACGAAATAGGGATGCCAGCCTCCAGGCGGGGCCTGGGAATCTCCTGGATTTACAGCTCGTCTCCAGACCACAGAGACCCGTTCCCCTGGAGAACACGGATGCATCGGAGGGTGGACTTATGGCACTGTGCCCCTCTCCAGGAGGGTTCCTAGTGTCCTGGCCCCACTGCTGGACCTCCTGATGGCACCTGGTATTTCTGGCCACTGTGTGACACAGAGTGTTGGGCTGGATGGGCCTTTGGCCTGATCCATCATTGGCATCTCTTATGTTCTTATGTTCCTCCCCAGGGCGGGGCCCACTCACAAATCTCCAGGAATCCCCCAGCCTGGAGTGCCCCCCTTCCAGTTGCTGGGCGGGGAGGGGGAGACCACGCGGTTCCCAGGGACCTTTGCATTCTCCACTTGGCCCACCTGGCGGGGTCCTCTTGTGGCCTCCTGGCAGGCCAGCTTCCAGGCAGCAGGGGGTCGCCTGTCCCAGCAGAGTCCCCCCCCTCCAGGCTGTTCCTTCTGTTCAAAGGCCCCCCAGGGGCTGCTCCAGTAGGACCCCCCCCCCCGCACCGGAGCTGCCGGTCCCCTTCCCTTCTTGGACCGGCTTCCCCCCTCCACACAACCTACTTAGAGCTTCCTTCTTCACGACGGCCTTCTTCTTTGCCGCCTTCTTCTTCTGAGTCGGGCTGCTGCTCTCCTGCCTGTCTTCGCTGCCCTCTTCCTCGCCCAGCGGCTGCAGCCCATCCTGCTGCCTTCTCCAGGGAAGAGGGGATGTGGCCGGCGAGGAAGGCGTGGAGAAGGACCAGAGGCCCCCAGACCCTTCAGGAGGTAGGGAGGACCCTTCACTGGGACTCTGCACGTGTTGCGTCGTCGACTCGGCGATCTCCTCCCACTCCGAAGGGGTGAGGGAGGTCTCTTGGGCGTCCTCCCCCCCATCCACGGATGTGGGTCCCGTGGTATCCTCTTCCACCTCTACGGACGTGGAAGTCGGCACGGCAATCTCCTCTTCCACCTCGTGAGCTGTGGAGGAGGTCCTGGGGGCATCGTCCTCCACCTCGGAGGCCTCCCCGGGCAAATCACTCGGCTCCTCTTCCATGCTGGCGCTGCTGTGTGTGGGGGGGCACAAAGAGGGCGGCCGGTTAAAGCAGGGCTGGGCCAGCGCCGGCCTGGATTCCCAAGGCAGGGCAAGGCCGGTCTGGCCCACCCAGCTGGGATGGGCGGAGGCAGCAGAGCAACGGGGTTCCTGCCAAGATGGCCATCCGGGGGACCAGGAAGCAGACGCCATCTGGTGTGTCCCATGTCTCTCCTCCTCCTCCTCCTCCTCCTCCTCCTCCTCCTCAGCACTGGGGACACTCTTCCGCTGCCACAGTTTGCTCTGGCGGGCAGTGTCCTTCTGCCAGGGCTGGCTTGAGCTGGAAGTGCCAGGGACTGAACTTCTAAATGCAAAGCATCTGCTGACCGGACGTGGAAACAGTCCCCAGGAGGACCTGATGCCAGGGTGAGGGGCAGAGCAGGACAGGACAGCCCAGGGAAGGGGGTAATGGACAGGTGGGAAGCAGGACCCCCAATATTCTCTAGTCATATCTGCTTACCTCTGGGTTTTGAGACTGTTGGGCTCTGCACAGAGCAGACAAACTATAGCCAGGAAGCCCCTGCTCCCATGGCAACAGGAAGGAAGGAAGGATTGCCGTGACAACAGAAACCTTGTCTATTGGCCCAGCAGCCGGCTGGGATCATCCAGGTACTTTTGCCCCCGGGCTATCTTCAGAACAGGCTGGGTGGTATCTGGCGTGTGTGATGCTTGCTCCACACACAGGTATGGGAAGCTCTTGGGCAACCTGCCTCACTTGGTGCATTATATCCCCACACCTGCACACGTACACACACAGTTTGCTTCTTTTCCCAAGTGGTGTCTCTTGAGGTGTAGCCTTCTAGGGGGAGGGGGCATGAAGGAGGGGCCTCTCAGGTTTTAGTAAAGGTGAATAAAATCATATGTCTGGTGCATGCTAAGAGTGCGAAGTAAATCAACAAGTAACATAAATGGGAAAGTTGTAGGATTCTCCATTGATACCATTACAGTCTCCCTTCCTTCCTTCCAGTTTGGTGTAGTGGTTAAGTGCGCGGACTCTAATCTGGGAGGACCGGGTTGGATTCCCCACTCCTCCACTTGCACCTGGCTGGATGACCTTGGGCCAGCTGTAGTTCTGATAAGAGCTGTTCTTGAAAAAATAACAGTTTCTGTCAAGAGCTCTCTCAGCCCCACCAATCTCAAAGGGTGTCTGTTGTGGGGAGGGGAAGGGAAAGGAGTTTGTAAGCCGCTCTGAGACACCTTTGGGTAGTGAAGGGTGGGGTATAAATCCAATCTCCTCCTCCTCCTCCTCCTTCTTCTCCTCCTCCTCCTCCCTCTCCCTCCCTCCCTCCCTATTTGTATCTTACAAAGTGAGCTCTGACTCTTGGAAGCTTATACCCTAGAAAATGTGGTTGATCTTTTAAGGTGCTACTGAGCTCAGATTTTCTTCTTATCCCGCCTTATCACCTCCACCTTCGAATGCATCCCAATGATTTGACCACCGGGACGACACCCTGAGTTGCAAACCTGCAGCTGGCAGAAAGGACGGGCCCGGGGGTGGTGGTGAACCATCGAGCCCCAAGCCCCGAGTGGGCTCTTGTGCTCACCGATGTTACTGGCTCTGGGCAACGGAGGAGGATTCACCGTCTCACATCTCGTTAGAAGGTCGCACCCCTCAAGGGACAGAGACGGGAGAGAGCCAGATGGCCAGACAGTAATTTCTTCCTATCGGAACAATCCTAAAAGGGGGGGGGGGGGTGGGGTGGGCTCCCAGAGAGAGATGATAACTTCTCAAGGCACAGAAAAGAAGGTCCGTCTTGCACTTCTCCTTGAATTGGCACCGGTCATGAAGGACTAAACCTTTAATTTATTTTATTTATTTTAGCTTTCGATTTCTAGACCGCTCAACCCCGAAGGGCTCTGAGCGGTTTACATAGTTGAGTTAACATTTCTAACTAGGGCCACACAGTATTGGGGGAGGGGAATGCCTATCAGGCACCCTACCGGCTAGTTGTTCATTTCGGCGGTTCTTCTTTCTCCTCCTCTGCTTCTGCGCGGTGGATCGGCTTGGCTCAGTAGCGGCTCCCACTGGGGTGGTTCCGTCGCCTGCGACTAAGTGACGATCATTTGCACTGGCCTCTGTCCTAATTGGCTCCGGCCGAGCTTATGCCGTCACGTCGCCGCGCCTTTAACTGGGGAATCCATCTTGTTCTGTGTTGAGGGACAGTGGCAAGAAGTCCCAACAAGGTAATGATGGACGTTTAAATACTGTCAATTCAAGTTTTTCTAACCTGTCCTATCAACAACATTGCTAGAACAAGCACCAAGTGTAAATCAGGCCTGTAGCTAATGCACAGCCCACGGGCCCAGCCCCCGAGCATTTCTTCTGGGCCACCTCCCTCCCGGGCTGGCCCCAAATTAAATTAATGTAGGCCCCGGTCACATGGAGGATTTGCTGCGCTAAAGGCATGAATGTCAGGTGGATTTTTGGGGCGCAATCACACCGCAACATCTGGGAAGCGTAGCGCACCCGTGGCCAACCCGTGGCGTCCCGCCGAAGATGCGCAGTAAAAAAGTACCTCGGAAAATGCACTAGTATCAGGGAAATGCCGGGCAGGGGCGGGCATCTGATCGCAGGAGCGCTAGTATCCTGTGGCATCCAGTGCCGTCCCGTTGCAAACCGGATGTTTTTCGTAAGCGCATGTGCACAAACACGTAACTGAAAGCAGTGCTGCTCTGTGGAACTGCGCATGCACACAAACACAAAATGCTTGCCGCGCCGCTTCTTTGCCACGCTCCAGCATCGCCGTGTGATCGCCAGCTAACAGCCTAAGCGCAGAGACTCGGAGGACCATGTGATCGGGCTACCGTGCTTTATTTTAATCCGGGGTGAACAGCCACGCCTCCCCCCGTGCTATCTGGCCCATGTGACCAGGGCCGTAATTAGTTTTGATTTAGAAGAGAAGAGATTGGATTTATACCCCACCATTCACTACCCGAAGGAGTCTCAGAGGGGTTTACAGTCTCCTTTCCTTTCCCCTCTCCACAACAGGTACCCTGTGAGGTAGGCGAGGCTGAGAGCTCTCTCAAGAACTGCCCTTGAGAGAACAGCTCTGACAGAACTTGTGACCGACCCAAGGTCACACCAGCAGCTGTATGTGGAGGAGTGGGGAATCAAACCCGGTTCTCCCAGATTAGAGTCCGTGCTCCTAACCACTACGCCAAACTGGCTGCGCCCCCCCCCCCGAGGCCCGCTCCCCCAAAAATCCCTAGCTACAGGGCAGGTGTAAAGTTTACAGGTTTGTGTGTTTTCACCCTTCCAAGCTCAGCCTGCTGCTGGAGAGACTATGCGTACTCTTTCGATTTTTGTTCATTAGCCTCCCTTGCATTTTGAAAGCTTTTAAGCCCGATCTCTCTAAGAGCACCATGCCTGTGTGGTCTTGCTATCCAGAGGGGAGGGGCAGGAGGCGGGCTTGTCTTCTCTTGGCAGGACGGCTTGCAGAGTCGATGGCCCCACAGGCTGCACCAGCTGGCAGCAGCCGCGGGGGGGGGGGGGACACAGCTGCTAGGCAGAGCCTCTTCTGAACAGCCACACACAGGTGCAGAGTGCTGGAGGTGCAAAGCCTTCCGGCGGGCAGGCCCTCACAGATCAGCTGGTGGCAGCGTGCGGCCCAGTTTTTTTAGTTTTTAAAAGACAATTTTTAGTTCAGAAAAAAATGTAACATGAAGTACAAGGTCCAATCATTTTTTTTATTTTGAAACACCTCACCCAGAGCAAAAAGTTATAAATAAACAACAATTACAATATTACAACTGCATCTTTAAAGCTTGTTAATATAATAATTACTCAACACGCAGCCATTTTTTGTGTGGTGGTTGGAATGTTGGCTGTTGGACGAGGAGCCGGGAGACCCGGGTTCAAATCCCCACTCGTGCCACAAAAGCCGGCTGGGGGACCTTGGGCCAGTCACACGCTCTCAGCCTATCCTACCTCATGGGGTTGTTGTGAGGATAAAAGGGAGGAGAGGAGAAGGCTGTAAGGTGAAGTTTAAGAAAAGTAAGTAAATAAATATTTACTCATTTCTATTATTCTATTTAATATAAAAATGAGTCTAATGCCATATTTCATTCCTTCCTCTAAAATGAAAAAACACAGCTGTCAGAAAATAGGTTTTTTAATATAACACCCTTTTAGTTGTAGAAAAGAGCAAGAGTCCAGTAGCACCTTAAAGACAACAAAATTTGTGACTGGGTAGGAACTTTCGTGAGTCACGGCTCACTTCTTCAGAGTGAGCCTTTTAGTTGAACAACTTCTGACAGTTTTAATACTTTCACAATACCCTGGATCTTTCCGAATCCAAAACCTGATCCTGAGCTGTTCAGCATTTTCCCAATTTCCTGCTATCAGGAATTCTGCAGCTGTGGTCATGTCAAGAATCCTTCTTACACAGACTTTACACCGAGAGCCAGTTTGGTGTAGCGGTTAAGTGTGCGGACTCTAATCTGGGAGAACTGGGTTTGATTCCCCACTCCTCCACTTGCACCTGCTGATGTGACCTTGGGTCAGTCACAAGCTCTGGCACAGCTGTCCTTGGAAAAGAGCAGTTTCTGTCAGAGCTCTCTCAGCCCCACCCACCTCCAAGGGTGTCTGTTGTGGGGAGGGGAAGGAGTTTGTCAGCCGCTCTGAGACTCCAAGTGAAGGGCGGGGTATAAATCCAATCTCTTCCTCTCTCTTCTCTTTTAGACTATAAGCGTCAACTAGTCCCAGTAATCCTACCTTGGGATCTAAAGGGATAGTAATCCCTGTAATGTGATGGATTTCTTTCAGAATCTTAGACCAGAAGGTTTTCACCAGTAGACATTCCCAAAACATCTGTCTACAGATCTGCTTCCTTTTCTCCACATTTCCAACATGCATGGTGGTTGGCGTGGTACATCTCATTTAATTTATGAGAACTTATGTGCCAATTGTAGATGACCTTATAAAAATTCTCTCTTGTGCTCATACATTTTGCTTCAGCATCAGGAGGTGAGGAGAAAATAGTTTGCCATTATTTTTCGGTAGCAACTTCACCAGCCATCTGTTGCCTCTCTTTTTTTTGCAAAATTACATGTTGATATTTTCAAAATTGGAAACAAACAGCCATATATGGCCGAGATTATTCCCTTTTGTGCTTTCTTATTATATACTAAACAAATGGAGACCCGCAACAAAATTTTGCCTACTGTGTTCTAGTTGGGTCTCCACTTGTTCTCTCCCCCCCCGGCTCCGAGCCCCACAGCCCGGAGAGGGAGCCCGCCCCGCTCCTCAAGAGCGCCGTCCAGCCAGCCCTCCTCGCAGGGGGGGAGGCAGAGGAAGCAGCAGGAGGAGGTAAATGCCCCCCATCCCGCTGGTTCCCCGTGTCCTCCACCCCCTTGCCTTCCCCAGCTTGCCTCCCCCCC
>NW_015165913.1:103149-115487 GCF_001447785.1 Gekko japonicus
TACTTTCGAAAGCACTCTTTTCATCCTGTTGGCCATTATTTTTGCAAAGATTTTATAATCGGTATTTAATAATGAGATGGGCCTATAGTTCTTTATTTCTTCCTCATCGGAATTTGGTTTATGTATCAAAGTGATCAGTGCCTCATTCCATGAGGTCGGGATTAGTTTTGACTGGGGTATATTATTAATTAATTCTTTAAATGGTTTTAGTATCTGCTCCTCAAATATCTGATAAAATTCAGTTGGGATTCCATCAGGACCTGGCGATTTCTATTTTTTTTTGGTAATCTTGTATTTCTTCATCTCCTATTTCATCTTTTTTATATAGATTCCCATAAAATTTTAGAATTATCTTTTCTAAATCTTTTTGTAGTGTCATTTCTTCTCCATTCTCATTTTTAAGTCTTTTTATTATTCTTTTTTCCTTTTCTTTTTTTAACTTATAAGCTAGCCATCTTGTGGGTTTATTGGCATTCTCAAAATAATATAGTTTTGCCCTTTCTATTTTCATTGCTGTTTCTTTTGTTAGTAGTAAATTAAGTTGATGCTGTATCTTATTTATTCTATTTCTTACATTTTTTAAATCTTTCTTTGATTTTATATTCCTATTTTCTTCTTTTTGTATTTCCCTAGTTAACGTATCAAATTTTTCTCTCTCTTGTTTCTTTTTCCACACACCCTGATTTATCCACCATCCTCTTATGAATGCTTTGAATGCATCCCATATTATCTCTATGGAGGTATCTTTGGAGGTATTGTTTCTAAAAAACTCCTGTAACAAAGTTTTGGTTTTCTTCACTATCTCTTTATCTTTCAATAAATTTAGATTCATTGTCCATCTTGGTTTCCTAGTATTTGTTTTGAGTTTTAGAAATATCGGGTTATGGTCAGCAAAGGAACTAGGTAGTATTTGTATCTCCTCTATACTTTGGACAAGGTCTATCGACACCCATGCCATATCTATTCTCGACCACGCGCTATGTCGAGCTGAGTAATAGGTGTATTCTTTTTTTTCTATGTTTTTAATTCTCCAGATATCTATTAGTGATAGTTCTTCTGCCAGATCTAAAAAGGTTTTAGGTAGGTTGTTGCTTGATTTTGGTGCCTTAGATTTTGTATATTTCCTATCTAGTATTGGGTCATATACCGAATTATAGTCTCCTATCACACATATTTCCTCAAAGGTTGTCCCCATCAATTTCTCTTGGATTTGTTTAAAGAAAAATGCTTGATTTTGATTAGGTGTGTAAATGTTTAATATCAAGGTTCTCTTTCGATTGACACTGCCACACCTCTTCCCTCTTCTAGTACGAATTCTAACTTAGGTTGTAGGTGGTCTTTTGGTGGCTGTTTTAAAGGGGAAAAAGACTTAAAACTGGAATATGTGTTAGCATATCTAAAAGATGAAGGACATAGACGTGAAATGTCTCAGACTGCAAATGACTTGTCTCTCCTCAGCATAAAGCGTGATTATAAAAGGGAGAATGCCTAGAGAGATATAAAATGCCGCAACTGTGGGAAATTCGTGCATATGGCAAGACATTGTAGATCAAAGACTTTACCAGAACAAAGAGATCGCCCCACATCTTACCACTCTGAAACCAGACCCCCTAAGGGGCGTGGCGAAGGAAAGCCAAGTAAGGCTAGTGATCACTATGAGAAACGAGGTGTGTTTGTTATCACAGAGAAACAGCATAGAGCTGATGTTGTGAAGCAAAACAGTATAACTAAAGGGCACAGCAATCAGAATACATCAAGTAACAAAAAATTGCTGCAGTAGTTCAAACATTCACAGAATGAAGACAATTGTATATTGGCATTTCCATGTTGTTTTAATCCAAAGTTTCTTTTTTCAACAGGTCAGGACATCAAGTCACTGAAGTGCTTTACGAACTTCCTCGAGTTTCAATGTTCGTTTCGAGGCTTATCTTTATCAAAATGCCTATTTCAAATAAACACAATACATATCATGTAATATAGGAAACAGGAACCCCAAAAGGACTGATCTTGTACTATTATAATAAAAATTCTTATATACATACTGTTTTGTTGTAATTCTTTCACAGAGCAATCCAATAGTTAAGAAGTTGACACATTCTACAATTTGAGTAAAAGTTACAGTTAATACAACATTCATATTCCCAAGAGGTCAAGCAGTTTAAACATACGTTCAAATCTTACCCGAATGGCTAAGAATAGCTCCTAAGTTAACAAATAGCTCCTTTTAGCAGACAACGTCTTAGCAACTGGTGGCAAACAAGTGTTATATATGTAAATTTCTAGATCACGTGTATTAAACGCCACGGAGGCCAACTTATCGGGTGCAAACATCGAAAATCCTAAATACATCACAATGAGCCATTATAAAATAAATAATGTACAATCAGAGAATCTCTACAACAGAATTTCCATATTATTAACAAGTATGAAGACCAAACATGCGAAGTTTATTCTCCTAAAAAACAAGAGAGCTCCAACGCGGCATTTAACCCCCTGGGTTGTTCCGTTTGTAATTTGAAGGTCCAATAAGCCTCTCTTTGTAATAGTAGCTTGTGTGTATCTAACACAGTGAATGGTTTAGACCGTACTGCCTCTAATACTACACAATTAAAGTCATTGTGTCCATGTCCCTGTAAAGATTCTCTCTCCTCCCCAGACCACACAGGACTGGGAGGGGAAAGAATTCTTTACTGGAACAATGGATTTACACAAGAACCCAAGAGAGATAGACTCTCTGGATTTAAGAACAATAGCCACCAGAACCTTTCCAACTATAGTCCCCTCCCAGTGCAAGAGCAAGGTTCAAACTCTTAACTGGCCTCTGGGACTTATTACAAGAACACTCTTAGCAAAGTAGCATAATGTGAATGAATGAATTTATTGTAACAGCGATTAGCCAGCAATATAAAACCAGAATAAATAAATTACAATGGCCAGATAGTAAAATTTCCAAAATTCAACAAGGTAAAAAGACCAAACTGTAAATACGCTGCCATAAAGCACAGTATAGTATAAAATAATAAAATATAGTACCGAAAGGAACGGTACCAGTTAAAATCAAACAGTCTTGACCCTAGTTACAACCATCCTGCTGATGCACTTCTACCACCAAGGAACAAAATTTCGCGATCTGATGGAGGGCTGCATATTCAAGATTAAGAAACAAGTTCTCCATCTTGTCCTGATCCGAAGTGCCTGCCAGAAGGGGATCAATAGGTTTAGCACGAGCCTCTTCAAATAACGGGCATCTCAGGAACACGTGTTCCTGGGATTCGATCTCCCCCAATGCACATAAGCATAGCCTCTCCGATCGGGGAATTTTTTAAAATTTACCCTCGAGAACTGCAGAGGGTAAGGCCGAGCATCTAGAAGGTGCACGGAATGCTGTTACCTTCCCACCGAAGTGGTACCTATTTATCTACTTGCAATTTCTTGCTTTCATAAGAACATAAGAGACGCCAATGTTGGATCAGGCCAAAGGCCCATCCAGTCCAACACTCTGTGTCACACAGTGGCCAGAAATACCAGTGCCATCAGGAGGTCCAGCAGTGGGGCCAGGACATTAGAAGCCCTCCCACTGTTGACCCCCCCCCCAAGCACCAAGAAGACAGAGCATCACTTGCCCCAGAGCCCCTAGCTATACCTTGTGGCTAATAGCCACTGATGGACCTCTGCTCCATATGCTTATCTAATTCCCTTTTGAAGCCGTCCATGCTTGTAGCACCCACCACTTCCTGTGGCAGTGAATTCCATGTGTTAATCACTCTTTGGGTGAAGAAGTACTTCCTTTTATCCGTTCTAACCCGACCGCTCAGCAATTTCATGGAGTGCCCACGGGTTCTTGTATTGTGAGAAAGGGAGAAAAGTACCTCTTTCTTTACCTGCTCTTTCCCATGCATAATCTTATAAACCTCGATCATGTCACCCCTCAGTCGTCTTTTCTCCAAGCTAAAGAGCCCTAAGCGCTTTAACCTTTCCTCATAGGGAAAGTGTTCCAACCCTTTTATCATTCGAGTTGCCCTTTTCTGCACTTTTTCCAAAGCTATAATATCCTTTTTAAGGTGTGGTGCCCAGAACTGCACACAGTATTCCAAATGAGGTCTCACCATTGATTTATATAGGGGCATTATTATATTGGCTGATCTGTTTTCAATACCCTTCCTAATAATCCCCAGCATAACATTGGCTTTTTTTATTGCAGTCACACACTGTCTCGACATTTTCAGTGAGTTATCTACTACAACTCCAAGATCTCTCTCTTGCTCAGTCTCTGCCAGTTCAGACCCCATCAATGTGTATTTATATTTAGGATTTTTGGCTCCAATGTGCATCACCTTGCACTTGGCCACATTGAACCCCATTTGCCATGTTGACGCCCACTCGCCCATCCTTGACAGATCCCCTTGGAGTGCCTCACAATCCTCACTGGTTTTCACCACCCCTTGCACTTGGCCACATTGAACCCCATTTGCCATGTTGACGCCCACTCGCCCATCCTTGACAGATCCCCTTGGAGTGCCTCACAATCCTCACTGGTTTTCACCACCCTGAACAATAGTCCATAGTAAGAGTCCAATATCTTGAGAAACAATAGCTCCATCCTTGCGGGCACATAGCCATGTGCTTCAGCTCACAAGGAGTCCTTTGTTCTGTCTGGGACAGCCTTTCCCAGGTATAATTCAACATGAAGTAGAGAGGAAGAGAAAAAACTGAGCTCTCTTCCAAGGGATCAGACAATTAAACCCCAATCTCATTATGATCAGCCATGGCCTGTAGCCAATCCAATGAGGAAGGGGTTGTCCACCTTTTGGGGTTGTCATGGCACTAGGTGGGGGATAGGTTAGGTCTGGGAATCATCCTCTGCAGTAAGATGATCCCAGAGGCCAACCCATCTTTGGGCCTATGTGCCTGTTTGCATGCTTCTGGCCTCTGCCAGCAAGTAAAGGAATCTTTATGGCGGGCAATTTGACCAAATGGTCAGCCATCTGGCTTGCATAGGAAATCAGAACAACAGGGGGTCAGCAAGATACATTTCAAGGGGGAACATGAAACCTATAGAACATTCAAAGGGAGACATGAAACACAGAAATTAATATTTCTATACAGTCCCATTTCAATGAAGTGTGGGACCATGGGAGCTGTTAAGTGTTTATGTTTTAATTTGGACCTATGTTCCAAAACCCGGGTGCGTAGAGTGCGGGACGTCTGCCCGACGTATCTCAGTCCGCAAGAACAGGCTATTAAATAAACAGTGGATTTGATAGCACAGGAGGAGAACTGCATGATTTGTTTCTTGACATTGACCTCCGGGAAATCAAGCGCACCTGTCTCTCTCATGAGCGGACAGGCAGCACATTTCCCGCACTTAAAGTGCCCTTTCGGTAGGCAGTCCTGTTGCTGTATCTTAAAGGTATCGGCTCTTACAATATTGTATTTGATGTTTTGTGTTCTCCTAAATCCCACACGTGGTGGTAATTGGCAGGCTGGAATATCACTCAAAATGTGCCAGTGTTTCAAGATTATTCTTTTAATACCGAAGGCTCTATTTGTGTGATCTATTGCCCAACTCAACCTATCCTTCCCGCAATCCTCTGTTCTTGTTTGGAATAATAGATCACACAAATAGAGCCTTCGGTATTAAAAGAATAATCTTCAGTGACTTGATGTCCTGACCTGTTGAAAAAAGAAACTTTGGATTAAAACAACATGGAAATGCCAATATACAATTGTCTTCATTCTGTGAATGTTTGAACTACTGCAGCAATTTTTTGTTACTTGGTGAAGCAGAACAGTAACATGAAAGCTTTGTCTGTCACTAAGAGAAATGATGAGCAAAATGACTCTTTTTTACTAGATAGTGGAAGCGCATATCATATAGTGAATTAAGACAAATGGTTCATTGATTTGGACAGAGATAAGAGGCCTGCTCTACAAGGGGCAGAAGGCAAAAATCTCTCTGTGGTTCAGTTAAACTGTATGCCTTGAACGACTGCAATGAGATAGTGGAAATCACACTCAGATTCCCAAAGCCATAAATAATCATGCAAAATGGTCTTAATATTGATCTCAGACCAAGCCATGGAAAAATTTGGAGTGAAAATGGATTTAATGTGATGCTTGAAGGATGGTTTTAATTACCTGAGGAATATTGCTGATACTGATTTAGATGAAATGGAAAATGATGGGCTGGTATGCCAAACCAGATCAGCTGAATGCAACCATAAAGACTGTTTATTCATGTGGCATGTAAAATTTGCAAACAGAAATGTGAAAAGTGTGGCAAAGTTATTGAAGGAATGCAATATTGAAGCAGAAGGATGTGATGTCATGAGAAATGGCTGTGATATTTGCCTAAAGTCTAAAGCCACAGCTCCCTCTTATAAAAATAGAGCTCATGACCCCAATACCAAGTTTCTAGAGTGCGTGTACTCTGATTTGGTTGGTCCAATAAAGGAATCTGCTGGTGGCAACAAGTATTTTGTCAGTTTTCTGGAAGGAAAATCCAGATATGTCTATACCTACCTGCTTAGAAGCAAAGATGAGGTGCTTGACAAGTTTAAATGCTATGTTACTGCTGTTAAAAATAAATTTGGCAAAGCGCCAGTAACTGTTCACAGATAATGTAACCGTTCACAGATAATGGCACAGAATACTGCAGCAGTGAGTTCCAAAGATTCATGGAACAAGAAGGAATTGAACATAAGACTACAATTCCTTATTCTCCTCAACAAAATGGAATGGCAGAACGCTTGAACAGAACCATTCAAGAAATGGCGTGTTCTATGCTAATGCAATCTGGACCTTCAGGGTCTTACTGGGCAGAAGCAGTCCACACTGCCGTCTATTTGCATAACAGAGTTCCATCAAAAACTACCAATAAAAGTCCTTTTGAATTATGGCATAACAGAATGCCTGGACTTAAACATATAAGAGCCTTTGGATCTAAAGTTTATGCACATATACCAAAGGAGAAAAGAGGCAAACCTGACCCAAGAGCAGAACCTGGTATCCTGGTGGGATATGCCTCTGGAGGAAAACAATACAGAATCCTGAACCCTAAGACTTGTACAGTTACAGTATGCAATGTGGTACATGTTGATGAAAGCAATGTCCTACAGACTTCTAACTTGGTACCGCTTCGGTGGGAAAGGTAACAGCGTTCTGTGCGCCTTGGCATTTAGTCATACTTTTGGGATTCTTATTAAGTCAGCAGAGTAAATATTAAGAGACTGAGTCCATGGTGTGTTTTAAAATATAAGAGTTTACTATCAACCTAACATAGGAAAAAGGTACACGGGATATGAAAATAACAAAGAGCTAATATGGCTACATCCTTACAGCTAAAAGGTAAAACGGGAAGAGAATGGCGTCTCCTTCTCAGTCAGAACAAAGAGAGGAAAGAGAAGCCAATATGCTAAATACTTGACACCTTGGTTTCCAATCAGACTAGCAAGTTAGCTCCAAAGTTCCCGGGCATTCTATTGTCTAAACAGATTGGTTACAAACAAAATATGTGACTTCCTGTTGATCATAACAAATATCATTAACCCTGTAAATACTGAAGTGTTTTAACTTGTAACACTCAACACATACCGGCCACATGACCACAGAAATGTCTTCGGACAGCGCTGGCTCTTCGGCTTGGAAACGGAGAGGAGTACCTCAACCCTAGGGTTGGATTAGACTGGCTTTCGAGCAAGGGAAACCTTTACCTTGTCTAAACCTATTAGCATTTGTATGAAGGGGAGCCTGAAAATCCATTGAAGGACTTCCTCCTTCCCAGAGAAAAGGAAAGGAAAAACCTTTTAAAAGGCCAAGTGGAGGTCTGCTGCTTGCCCACCTCCCAGGAGAAAATGCATTCAATAACAGGAAGTATCAGAAAGTGATGGCTGTGGGTGGCACAGGAAGAGCAGGGTGCAGAGTTCCTTTTGACCCCCCCCCCCCGAGAAGGATCTTTTTCTCACACAGGCACTGGGGGGGCAGAGCTTTCCTTGCTTACAGGTAGAAACCCCCCCCCCCACCTAAAACAGCTTCTCACCAAGGACCACCCAGCAGAGACACAAGCAGAGGAAACTGAACCCCTGCGACACACCAAGATGCCAACTCTCTCCCCACGGACATGGGGCCTAAGAACTTCAGCCACACCACCCTGGGTGCATTCCCTGGCCTCTCCCCCAGTGTAAGATCTGCCCCACTCCCCCCCCCAGCAATGCCCTTCCGATGCTCTCCACTGGACAGACAGGGCAGTCCTATGCAGAACCACACATGGACACAAATCTGACATTCCGGAACACTAGGAACCAGTGGCAGAATAGTTTGATCTTCCAGGGCTTTTTGTTATTCTCCTGTAGTAGAACTTCAAAGGGGGAACAGCTGAATTAACATTCATCAGAAGATGTAATACTGCCTCTCAGTTGGGTCTTCACAGGGACCGGGGATTTCTTGCTTAGTGGAGGTGCTGGTATCTCGCATATCGCTCCCCTTCCAGATGTTAATTACTCCAGCTTTTTATTGCGCCTGCTTATCTCAGTTCACCCTACATAGGTTTTATATTTTTGTCTCTGGAGCAGCAGTTGGGAGGAGGGTCTCAAACCCACGCTGGGTGAACTGATTCGTCTTCGGGCTGGATCTTGCTTGGAACCAACCAATCTCCTCCCCTCCTGCGAGGCCCTCCCACTGGCCTGGTGGAATGACACACCCCCTTTGCACCCGATGAAGGGAGCTCAGACACAGGGAAGTGGGTTTTCAAATAAACGCTGGTGCTCTTTAAGGTGCCCTGAGCTGGGTGGCCCAGGCTAGCCTGACCTTGTCAGATCTCGGAAGCTCAGCAGAGTCGGCCCTGGCTCGTGCTTGGGTGGGAGACCGCCAAGGAAGCCCAGGGCCCCTGTGTGGAGGCAGGCAAGGGGCAAAGCACCCCTCTTCGCTTCTGCCCTGGCCCTGACTGCATGAGACCTTGGAAGCTAAGGAGGGTCGGTCCTGGTTAGCATTTGGATGGGAGACCACCAAGGAGGCCAAGGGTTGCTGCGCAGAGGCAGGCAGTGGATGAAACCACTTTTGTGTGTGTTTTTTGCCCTAACCTGAATAGAAGAAGAGGAAGAGGAAGAGATTGGATTTATACCCCATGGCCCTTCACTACCCAAAGGAGTCTCAGAGCAGCTTAAAAACTCCTTTCCCTCCCCCTCCCCACAACAGACACCCTGCGAGGTAGGCGGGACTGAGAGAGCTCTTGAGAGAACTGATCTTTCAGGAACAGCTCTGACAGAACGATGGCTTGCCCAAGGTCATCCAGCAGCTGTGAGTGGAGACGTGGGGAATCATAGAATGTTAGAGTTGGAAGGGACCTTGCAGGTCATCTAGTCCAACCCCCTGCACTCTCCAGGAGCATAGCTGAAAGATAGCCCTACATACCTACAACATTCCCAAAAGACGGTCATCCAGCCTCCGTTTGAAAACATCCAGCGAAAGAGCATCCACCACCTCCCAAGGCAGACTGTTCCACTGCTCAACCACTCTCTTACAGTCAGGAAGTTTCTCCTGATATTCAGCCGGTATCGACTCCCTTGTCATTTCCACCCATTCGATCTAGTCTTGCAATCCGGAGCAAGAGAGAACAGATCTGCTCCATCTTCTACATGACAGCCCTTCAAATACTTGAAGACTGCAATCCTGTCCCCTCTATGCCTTCTCTTTCCCAGGCTAAACAGACCCGACTCTTTCAGCCTTTCCTCCTAAGACTTGGATTCCAACCCCCTCGCCATCCTGGTTGCCCTCTTCCCAGTTCTCCCACATCAGAGTCCGCGCTCTTAACCATAACACCAAACTGGCTCCTGGATATGCCGACATTCTCAGGTCTTGGAAGCTAAGCAGGGTTGGTCCTGGTTTGTACCTGGATGGGAGATCTCCAAAGGAGCCCAGGGCCACCTGCCATGGCGAACCGCCTCTTGCCCTGACAACCCGCCAGGAGCACCACAAGTCAGGTGCAACTTGGCAGCACTCCCCCCCTCCCCCCCACTTCTTAAGATGCTGCCGGACTTCCGTTTTCACTCAGTTTTGTTGTGTGGCCCCCACAAGAGCAGCTGCATTCCAGGCTTGGCTGGGGAGACCTTTCCAGTGGACGAGGAGAGAGACCATCCAGCGGAGGCCACCCAGCGGAGAGCCAGTTTGGTGTCGTGGTTAAGTGCGCGGATTCTAATCTGGGAGAACTGGGTTTGATTCCCCACTCCTCCACTTGCACCTGGCTGGATGACCTGGAGCAAGCCGTAGCTCTGACAAGAGCTGTTCTCTCAAGGGCAGTCCTCGAAGGAGCTCTCTTAGCCCCGCCTACCTCGCAGGGTGTCTGTTGTGAGGAGGGGAAGGGAAAGGAGTTTGTAAGCCACTCTGAGACTCCCTTTGGGTAGTGAAGGGTGGGGTATACATCCAATCTTCTCCTCCTCCAGTTTGGTGTAGTGGTTAAGGGCGCAGACTCTAATCTGAGAGAACCGGGTTTGATTCCCCACTTCTCCACATGCAGCTGCTGGGTGACCTTGGGCAAACCATTGTTCTGACAAAAGCTGTCCTTGAAAAAGAGCAGTTTCTGTCAGAGCTCTCTCAGCCCCGCCCACCTCACAGGGTGTCTGTGGTGGGGAGGGGAAGGGAAAGGAGATTGTCAGCCGCTCTGAGACTCCCAAGTGAAGGGCAAGGGGAATAAATCCAATCTCCTCCTCCTCCTTGCCGGCTGCTCCATTGTCGGAGGGTGTTGCCACTGCACACTCCATGAAGCGGGGACGCTGCGTCCTTTCCCAGGGCATTTCAAGTGACCTTACCTTCTGGGTAGATTCAGGTGGGTCCCCGTGTTGGTCTGAAGCAACAGAACAACGTCTGAGTCCAGAGTCGGGCACCTTTAAGACCCACAAAGTCTCACTCTGGGCATCGAGGCTTCCGTGTTCTGACGAGGTGTTGCGTGCCCAGGAAAGCTTATACCGAGAGTCCAACTCTGTGGGTCCTGAAGGTGCCCCCTGGACTCCAGCCTTGTTCTTGTTGGGTGTTTCAAGTCAAAACACTTCAGTATTTACAGGGTTAATGATGTTTGTTATGACCAACAAAATGCCCGGGAACTTTGGAGCTAACTTGCTAGTCTGATTGGAAACCAATGTGTCAAGTATTTAGCACATTCGCTTCTTCTTCCTCTTTTTGTTCTGACTAAGGAAGAAGACGCTGGCCATTCCCATTTTACCTTTTAGCTGTAAGGATGTAGGCATATTAGCTCTTTGTTATTTGATATCCTGTGTACCTTTTTTCCACGTACCAAAGGAGAGAAGGGGCAAACTTGACACAAGAGCTACAGAATCCTAGACCCTAAAACTTGCACAGTTAAGGAATGCAATGTGGTACATGTTGATGAAAGCAACATCCTACAAACTTCTAAGCCAGCTGAGTCCACAGTGCAACCTGCTACTCAGGAATCTACAGAAGTCTCCTTCAACGACTTGTTCGCTTGGCAATCTGCGGAGACCACCTGTGAACAGGCAGGTCCACCTCCACAAGAGAGTTCCAGCTCAGAAGGGGAACCAGGAGAAGCTATGCCAAGGGTAAGTGAGACAATCAGCAAGGAGTACCAAGGGTGTACCACCAACAAGATATGGAATTTGTGCAAACGTACAACCAGTGAAGGAACCTTCTACCTGGAAGGAAGTCAATCAACTACCTGCATCTGAAAGAAGCAAGTGGATAGAAGCAATGGAAGAAGAATTTGGATCTTTACAAGACAAACAAGTTTGAACTTGTGACGACCTCTTATCTGGGGAGGTCTGGTTTTACTTTAAAAGTTCTTATGGTTTATTTTTCTTTGGGTACAAATTGGGTAGTTCTAGCTGCCACCAGGAATTTTAATAAATTCCAATTCTTCTCTTTGCTTCTGGGGTTGGTATTGTAGCACGGGGTCTAGGCCTTTCGAGGAACTATGTGGTCTGAGGAAAGATTCTTTACTTAGCTGATAAACTTGAAGTAAATAGGATTTATTTAACGAAAGTATAAACATGAGGGTGAACAAGGTAAACAGTACTGGGAATGATTTGACCAAATGCTTGGTGTCTCTCCCAAGCCTCTCTCCACTGACATGGATATTTCATAGGCAACTTTGGCCCCTGCCATACAGCATGGGAAAAGGCGCTTGAAGGCGCGGCTTTTAAAAGCCGCGCCAACGTTGACACGGCGCGGCGGGATCCCACGGATCCCCATCTCAACTGTCATCATAAACTGTCTAAACTCTAACAGTCACTCCTGATAGACATTCAAATCATCCACACAGCATCCATTCCAAAAAACCCTCCCCCTCTCTGTCACTCACCAATCACACAACT
>NW_015165913.1:118707-118859 GCF_001447785.1 Gekko japonicus
TGCAATATGGTACATATTAATGAAAGCAACATCCTACAACCTTTTAAGCCAGCTACGTCCACAGTGCAACCTGCTACTCAGGAAACCACAGATGTCTCCTTCTTCAACGTGTTCGATTGGCAACCTGCAGAGACCACCTGTGAACAGGCAGG
>NW_015165913.1:119013-122015 GCF_001447785.1 Gekko japonicus
ACAGTCACTCCTGATAGACATTCAAATCATCCACACAGCATCCATTCCAAAAAACCCTCCCCCTCTCTGTCACTCACCAATCACACAACTTGCCTGTTTCAGCATTCTAGATTGTCCCACACAGCCATGCCAACCAACTTTTAAACACACACACACACGGTAAAACATGGAATCGTTACAGAACTCTTATTGAGTTGCCTTCTGAAAGAAAAGCCATCGGCTGTAAGTGGGTGTACAAAGTGAAGTATGACCCTGACGGCAAGGTGGACAAGTACAAGGCACGCCTAGTCGCAAAAGGCTTCTCACAAAAATTTGGAATAGACTTTTCTGATACTTTTGCACCTGTTGTAAGCTACACATCCTTCAGGACACTTCTAAGCATAGCAGCCTCAAGGGGCATGCATATTGAACATTTGGATGTCAAAACTGCTTTTCTCAATGGAGACCTGACTGAAGAGATCTAAATGGAACAACCAGAAGGATTTTCAACGGAAGGACAAGAAGGCCTAGTGTGCAAACTCAACAAAAGCATTTATGGATTAAAACAAGCAGCGAAAGCATGGAATGACAAACTGACTAAGCTATTACAAAAACAAAACTTTCAACAAGGAACAGCAGAACCTTGCTTGTTCTCAAGACTTAAAAATGGACAATATCAATACATACTCATTTATGTTGACGACTTGGTTATTTGTTGTCAAGACCAAGGAGATGTACAAGAAATAGCAGATGAACTGAACAAAGAAGTTGAAGTGAAACAATTAGGACCCATAAAGTACTACCTTGGAATACAAATTGAAAGAACTGAGGATGGAAATTTTCTTTTGAGCCAAAACCAAAGATCATGGACTTTATTGAATCTGCGGGAATGAAACATTCCAAACCAGTAAGCACTCCTCTTGAAAAGGATTACCTCAAAAATACGGATGGACAACCATGAGTACAGATCCGCGATTGGAAAATTATTCTACCTCAGTACAATCTGCAGACCAGATATAACTTCAGCTGTTGGACTCTTATGCAGAAAGACCAGCTCACCAACTATCCATGACTGGAAAGCTATAAAGAGACTGGCAAGAAATCTAAAAGGAACTTTGGATTACAAACTTAAAATCTCAGCCTGTGATGACCCAAGACTGACTGGATTTATGGATGCCAACTGGGGCAAAGACACACCTGATGGACGTGAAAGACTGAACTTGCATGACTTCAGTGTTGTAACTAGAGAAGGGGTGTTGGGTGTTACAAGTCAAAACACTTCAGTATTTCCAGGGTTAATGATGTTTGTTATGATCAACAGGAAGTCACATGTTTGTTTGTAACCAATCTGTTTAGACAACAGAATGCCCGGGAACGTTGGAGCTAACTTGCTAGTCTGATTGGAAACCAAGGTGTCAAGTATTTAGCATATTGGCTTCTCCTTCCTCTCTTTGTTCTGACTGTGAAGAAGACGCTGGCCATTCCCGTTTTACCTTTTAGCTGTAAGGATGTAGCCATATTAGCTCTTTGTTATTTTCATATCCTGTTTACCTTTTTCCCATGTTAGGTTTATAGTAAACTTTTATATTTTAAAACACACCATGGACTCAGTCTCTTAATACCCTGCTGACTTACTCAATAAAGGTCCCGGTCACACCGGCAGGAAAATGCGAGGGGGGGGAATGTGGCTGTTAGCCCCTGGGCTAAAAACCATGCGGTTGCAGGTCCGTGGAGGTCCTGTGGTAGGGGGGTGGTGCTGATCACTCCACAGTCCTGCTGCGGCAAAGAAGCGGGCGCGGGGCAAACGGGGTTGATTTTTTTTTAAAAAAAAAACCTCAAATGCGCGCATGCTCCCTTGGGTGCTTGTGCGCATCCATGGAGACTTTGGAAAAAAACCCCTTTTTCCGAGGGGATTTCGGAGGGGACATGGGGGGGGGTGCCAACTACCACCGGAAATGCGATCAGACACCCGCCCTTGCCCCTCCGAGGTACTAGTTTTTACCGCTTCCACAGGAAGCCTCGGGTTAGCCACGGGAGCTCGATGCTTCCCAGATGTGGCGGTGAGATCGCATCCGGAAAATCCGCCTATCTTCTCGTCCTTCTAGCGTGCAGGAGGTGGGGGGGCTGGATACAGCGGCAGATCCCCGAGGAGGAGAGGTGCCCGAGGAGGAGAGGCGCTCTCAGCAGCTTCTCCCCCCAAAGGAGGAGGAGGAGGGGAAAGAAGGCCCTGAAGGAGGAGGACGGCTCCACCCATTCGCAGCCACCCACCCCTGGAGGGCGAGCATCGCTGCAGGAGGGAAGAGGGGGCCGGCTCCGGCTGCAGCCGCCTCCCTCCCTCCCTCCCTCCCTCCGCGGGCTCCTTCGCGCGTGGCTTCCTCCTCGCCTGCCATTACTTCGCAGGCCGGGAGACGCCTGCGCTTTGCAGCCGGGGAAGCACGGTGCACCGTGCAGACCGCGGTTTTCACCCGCGGCCGGGGGAGGGCTAATCTCTTCTCGTGCAGGAAAAAGTAGCGTTTTTTAAAAAGGAACCCCCCCCCCCGCACGCACACACACACACACACACGTGCCAGGTGAGTGACGTGTTCGGCAGCCAAGTAAACAGTCGCTGATGGCAACACCCCAAGCCCCTGCCTTTGCCCCTCTTCTTGGCCGGGCCGGGCCGGGCCGTCTAGGGGGACTTGGGCTGCCCGGGGGTGGGTGGGAGAGCCGGGCCCGGTCCGGCCTGGAGGTCCCGGGGCGCGCCGGGCTCCCCGCTCTCCCCCCCTCCTCCCGCCTCCCGGCGCTTCCTCCCGTGGCGCCCTGGAGGCCCTCCCGCTGCGGGGCATCCTGCCGGCCGGTCTTCCCTCGGGGAGGCGGGGGCAGCTGGCGAGCGGCGCGTGACCGGCAGGCGGCGTGGCCAATGAGCCGCGGCCTCCCCGGGCGGCCTGGCGCGCTGGGCCAATGGGGAAGGCGCGGGGGCTCCGGGCGGCAGCCGGGCCTGACGTCATGGCTGCTGGGCAGCCGCTGCTGTTGCTGGCGGAGAC
>NW_015165913.1:122449-130341 GCF_001447785.1 Gekko japonicus
CCTGCCTGGGCCCCCCCCCCCCCCCCCCCCCGTGTCCCGGGCCGGGCCGGGCCGGGCTGGCATCCGTGTGGCTCTTCAGGGGAGGAGGCGAGAAGCCTCCCCCGCGGTCGCCTCTTCCCGCCAGTGCTTCGGTGCTCTTCCTCTTCCCCCGCGCATGGGGAGGGGGGGCGGCCAGGCCGCTGCCCCAAGGAGCCTGCAGCGCAGGGAGAGGCCAGGCCGAACGGCGGGCGCTTAGGGCAAAAGCCACACGGGACGGGAGGGGACGGGAGGGGTGGGCGCAGGGCTCCTTCCTCCTCCAGTGCCCCCGACGCCTCCTCCCTTCCCCGTCTCCAGTCCAGTCACGGAGATGAATTCGTTACCTGGTGGGTTACAGACACCCCTCGGGGTCCTCCCGCCGGGCGCCTCCCTTCGGGGATCTCCCTCCCTCCCTCCCTCCCTCCCTCTCGGCGTCGCCCTCCCCCTCCCGGACCCTTTCCGCGGTTTGCTTCGGGACCGGGCTGCCCCCCTCTTCGTCGATCCGGGGCTAGACTGAGCGGTCCTGTCACCCGCCGCATCCCAGGACATTTAATTACTGTGCAATGGATGGCTTTCCGCAGGAATAATGAGATCGCTTTCACGAGGAGGGAAATGGCTGGCGGAAGAGTCGATGTGCTCCCTCGAACTCACAGAGCCGTCTTTTATGGCCACGGCTGACAGCTCTGCCCTTGATTTAGGACGGAGGCAGGCCCGAGGTCTCGCCCGCTCCTTGCCTTGTCCGTCCAGCCTGCAGGCCTTCCCAGAGCTCCCGGCTGCGGAGGAGGAGGGCTTCCCTGCCCGGCTGGGATTTCCTCCTCGAACCCCGCCCCACCCCTCGATCTCTGCCCATTCCCCCAGATGTACAAAAGGCTCCTTACATCGGGAGACCCTTCTTGACCCTTCTAGCAATCTTTGAAGCAAGTGTTTTTCAGAAGGGGGGGGGACTTACTCAGAAGAACTCAGAGGGTCTGAAGCACCCTTGCCAGCAACCCTCCCCAAGCCAAAACCCCGGGTGGCTCAGATGCTGGGTGCTTCCAGTCTACTCTTTGTTTATCAAATTTATATCCCGCTGACAGTATTTAAAATGCACCCATAAAAACAATACAAAGATACAACAAATAATCTTTAAAATATAAAATCTATCCCGTATCAAGCAGGACAGGCCACATGGACCCCCCCCTCCCAGACTCCGCTGAGCCCCAAAAGGTCCTGAGGCCGCCAGACCAGGACTTCGGGTCCAGTTCCGTGGGGGTTGGGGGGGGGGAGGCCTGCTGCTGCATGTTATATGCCTCCTTTGTCAGCTTGCTTGCTTGCTTGTTTAAAACATCTGCATCTGTCCCCTTTGGTGCCCCCCACCCTCCGACAGCAGTGGAAAAAAAGCATTTAAAATATTTGATCCCAAGAGGATTTGAAGAAATCACACCGTAGTTTATAATTTTATCTTAACGGACACTGTAAAGACACACAGAAATAGCTCAATGGGCAAAATGACACATTTCCCGCACGGAGGCCGTCAGTCCAGAACAGCCCTCTTAAGCACAGTGGCTCCAGCCGTACAAAGAGGGATGTCTGGCAGTGCCTGTGGAGAGACTGCAGACTGGAAGCTCTGGTGGTTCCTGGTGCTGGCCATGAAACAGAGGCCAAGGCAAAGAAGGCCCTGCCATCCTCGCCTCTTCAACGCAAGGGAGCTTACGTGGACCTGGCCTCTCCACTGGGCACGCAAGGATGTGGGAGGCCATGCGGGGGGGAAGGACAGACGCTCCAGAAGCCCACACACACACACACACACAAAGTGGTGAACATGGGTGTGTTAATTAGACACCACAATGACCACTCTTTTGTTAGCATGCAGGGAGGAAGAGGAGGGCTTTTTCCCCACCCTACCCACATATGTGTTATTCGGGGGGGGGAGCCATGTTGGTCTGCAGGAGAGGAGCCGGGCCCCAGTCCAGGAGCACCTGAGAGGCCCCCAAGATTTTCGGGGTAGGAGCCTTTGAGAGTCAAAGCCCCCTTCCTCAGTATTCTCTGGAAACCATATTTCCCCCCCCCCCAAATCTTCTTGCTTCCCAAGGGGCTACTGGTCTCGCCGCCCTCTGCTAGAAGAGGGGCCCCCCACCTTCTCAGACTTGTTGAGGACACAACAGTGCTTTGCACAAGCAAGAAAGATTCCCACCAGCTTTCTGTGGAAGGAAGGAAGTAGCCCCAGATCCATGGTGCCATTTCCCTCCCCCCCTCCCTACCACCCCTGGCAGGTTGCCCCAGGCAGCATCCCCTGCAGCGTCCCCCGCACCTTCTATCATACTAATCTATCATAGAATCATACGAGTTGGAAGGGGCCATACAGAGACCATCTAGTCCAATCCCCCTGCTGCCCAATGCAGGACCAGCCTAAAGCATCTCCGACAAATATTCCTCCAGCCTCTTCTTGAAAGCTGCCAGTGAAGGGGAGCTCACCACCTCCCCAGGCAGCCGATTCCACCTCTGAACCACTCTGGCTGTGAACAAGTTCTTCCTAATATCCAGCCGATACCTTTCTGCATGTAATCTAAACCCGTTGCTTCGGGTCCTCTCCTCTGCTGCCAACTGGAACAGCTCCCTGCCCTCCTCCTATTCTGCCGTCCTCATTCTCTTTGGGGCAGGAGGGCATGATGGGCTGGCCATTTCTGAGGAGGTTGTTTCCACCTGCCTGGATAGTGGTTGGGCCTGGGTGAGTTGCACCCCCATGAAGGGGAATGTTGCCAGGCACGAGGGGCTCTGAGGGGAGAGGGGAGCTGGCCAGGAGGCAGGCCTGAGATGAGGCTGGGCACGCTTTGGTCTGCATCTCAGGGAGCCCAAAGCTCTCCTGCCCAGCACTGTGGGCGCCCTCTTGGCAGGCTCCCTATTTTCTCCTCCCCTCTATGGTGCCTTAACTCACCTTTTCCCTAAGCTGCAAAGCCCCAGATGTGCCAGCCTTTCCTCCTGGGGAAGGTGTTCTAGCCCCGGGACCACCGTCTGGGGGGGGGGGGCTGTCATTTTCTGCATCTTTTCCAGCTCTGCGATGCCTTCTTTGAGATCTGGCAACCAGAATGGTGCAGAGCATTCCAAATGCAGACCAACCATTAATGTGTGTAAGATCATTACAATACTGGCCATTTTATCCCCCCCCCTGCACTTTCTTACTGATGCCTAGTAAGATAATTTGCCATTTTTTCACTGAGTCAACATTCTCTCCACTGCAGCCCCCAAGTTCTCTTTCCCGCTCAGTCTCCATCAGCCCAGACCCTCTCAGCATAAATGTAATTAGAATTTTTCACCCCAATGTGCATCACTTTACATTCCCCTACATGGATCCTCAGTTGCCTCATCGGGTTTGGAGAAATGGCACAATGTGTGCTGATTCTCAGCTGTCTGAATGGCTCCTTGTCATATCCCACACGTGGGCACTGTCTCCACCCCCCCCCAATTCCAGACCTATCTGTGGGGGAAATCAAGAGGCACTGGTCCCAATAGCAATCCCTCTGGCGAGAACTTTCTTTCCTTCCTTGGAGAAAACTCTCCGTTGACTCCAACTGTCTTGCTTAACTAGCAGCTCATCCACGAGAGAACCAGTCCTCTTATCCCGTGAGTGTTACTCAGAAGCCTTTGGAGAGGGATTTGTCAATAGCTTTTTGGAAGCCCAAGTCTATAATCTTTAGACAGAGTGTAAAAACATTTATTTCTACCTAGGTATTTAACAAAGGGGATAATCTTTTGAAAAAATTTTTAAGGGGTTAGACCCACCAGAGTGTTTCTGGGGGTGAAAAGACCTGCACTTGTAGACTCCCCCTTTCTGGCCTTCTCCATCCCATGGCGGCCTGAAACGCCCCCTGAAATCATGCTCCTGGGGCCAGAAACAAGACTTTGGGTAGGGAGGCATTTCAGGCTATCAAAGCTAGAGAGGGAGCCATCTGCTGGGCTAAATAGAGACGGGAGGAAGCATTTGATTCCAGCTATATTCTCTTGCTCCTCCAATAATAATGCTGGTTTTAGTATAGCAAAAAAAACAACAACCCCAGGGTCTCAGGTAGTTTTCTGCTTGCAGCAAATTGATTTTCAGAGGGAAGCGTTCGAACGTGGCCTCCTCGGCTGCAGCCTGAGGAGGCCTCTCCCACCCGGCCACCTCATTCTG
This sequence comes from Gekko japonicus, assembly GCF_001447785.1. Lineage (NCBI taxonomy): Eukaryota > Metazoa > Chordata > Lepidosauria > Squamata > Gekkonidae > Gekko > Gekko japonicus. The sequence continues at coordinate 126,612 of NW_015165913.1, forward strand.
CTGCCTAGTCTGTGGTCCCAGCCATGCCTCAAAAGAAGCCCCTCATGCCCCAGGGTCATAGAGCCAGAGAGTCACACCGTGGAAAGGGTCCATAGAGGCCATCTAGTCCAACCCCCTCCACGCAGGATCAGCCTAGAGCATCCCTGGCAAGCATTTGTCCAGCCGCTGCTTCACGACTGCCAGGGAGGGGGAGCCCACCACCGCCCTAGGCAGCTGATTCCACCATTGCACGACTCTGACTATATAAAAAGTTTTCCCTAATATCACCCAGTAGCCGATACATAAGAATATCAGAGAAGCCAGTGTTGGATCAGGCTAATGGCCCGTCCAGTCCAACACTCTGTGTCACACAGTGACTAGAAATACCAGGGGCCCTCAGGTGGCTGCCAGAGACCTGTTGTTGTCCTATCACTTGTGGCTCTTTAAAATGATAGAACAGACTGGAATACCAAAAATTCAGGCCGACAACTTCCCACAATCCTTGGCTTTGGAATAGACACAGGAGCTTCTTTCTACTTAATCATTCCCAATTAAAACTGTGTATGTGTTGCAGTGAATTCAAAGAGATACTCCAAATGGAGAATTTTAGTATGAGGTTTGCCTGGTGGATACGCAAGGCACATTATGGGCCAACCGCCCCAGAGAAATGCGCCTGACCCCCTCGCGGCTGATCTTCAGGACTGCATTTGACGTCTCATTTTTATTTATTGGCAGCCCTGATTTGAGTTTTTAAATTGTGACCTTTTATGTATTTTTATCATTGTTCTGTTTCATACTGTGTTTTTGTTGTGTTTTTATAATCTTTTATTTACACTGTAAGCTGCCTTGAGTTCAACGAGGGAGGGAGGCAGCGAATGAATGTTTTAAGTAAATAAAAATAGTTCAGTGCTGTCCTGGAGTGAGATGGAGACAAAGGCAACTTCCCAAAAAGTCATGCATCCTAAAAGTCATGCATCCCGGCCCACTAAGTGTGGATCAAGCCCCCCACCCCAAAAGGTTGGGCCAGGTGCAGACCGGGGGGGGGGGATGTCTGGAGAAACCTGGGACCAATGCTCCCTCTAAGCTGTGGACTCTTGTGAGCAAAAATCCTACTTTGTGAGCTACTGGCCTTAAAGTTGTGAGCCAGCAATTTGGCTACTGCATAAATCCGTTTGCTTTGGAGCAGTCCTTCCTGAGCTAAAGCAAAAATGTGTGAGCTGGAAGCTAAAAAACATTGAGCTAGCTCACACTAACTCAGCTTAGAGGGGACACTACCTGGGACAACACCCAAGTTTCCACAAAAAAAAAAAACGTATTTATTTTTTCAAATAAAGTGCTTGAAAGGAATATTTCAAACTTTTAAAAAGAGGGATGTCAGAGAGAAAAGCAGGCCTGGTAGTGCTGCACTGAGAGAGACATCTCAGCTGCTATTTTGACCGTTGCTTAGCAACTCCATAAATAGTCAGAGCCAGTGGAGGGCAGCTGAAAGACGCTGTTGCCAGGTGGAGCAGGAGGAGCCCCTGAGACGGGAAAGGGGCCATATGCCTCCCTCCAAGCCGTGGAGGGTCCTGTGAGCAAAAATGCTGCTTGGTGAGCCGCTGGCCTTAAAGCCGTGAGCGAGCGATTTGGCTACTGCCTAAATCAGTTTGCTCTGGAGCCCCATCCTTCCTGAGCGGAGACAAAAAATGTATGAGCCGGAGGCTAAAGAACTGTGAGCTGGCTCACACTCACTCAGCTTAGAGGGAAGACTGGGCTGAGGCACCGCCAGGTCAGGTGAGCCGGGCAGGCAGGCAGAGGAGACGGGCCCCTGAGAGCAGGCGGGAAAGGCAGGCCCTTCTTCTTCTTCTTCTTCTGTGGGGGGCATCAGCAGGTTGCCAGGGATGGGCAGGCAGCAGTTATGCTGCGGTAGAAGGTCGAGGGCCCCTCTAGACTTCTCTGGGGGGGGGGCGCAGGAGGGAGGCCTCGTGGTGCAGCTCTGGAACTCCTCTCTGCAGCCCTGACTCCAAAAAAACTCCCACCCACCCCATGTCCTTTCCTTTCAGAGGGGCTCTTTGTCACCGACTACTTCACCCGGACGCCCCGCAAGCTGAACGCCTTCCGCTCCTTCACCAGCATCGAGCTGTTCCACTTCCGCATCCCTGAGGACACGGTGGCGGCCGTCTGGAACCTCATCACCTTCAAGGAGCAGGGCGGCACCTTCGGGGACCACTGCCCCGACCGGAGCATCACCGTGTGAGCGGGGGGGAGGGGGCCCACGGCGGGCGGGGGGGCTGGTGAGGCTGGGGGGGCGGCGGCCTCCGCAGGGGCTCTTGTTCCCAGGTCAAAGGAACAACTCCTCTCTCTCTCTCTCTGCAGCAGCTGCTGAAAACGTAGATTTCAGCATCATGTTTAACAGCAGGCTCAAGAGCTGGGCCAGAGTGCCAAACACAAGGAAAGCCCTCGCGTTTCCCTTGCAAAAGCTGCCGGGGGGGGGGCATGCTGGCCTGCAGCAGGACAGCTGGATTCAGGTCCAGGAGCACCTGAGAGACACCCGCCTGAGTTTCAGGGCAGGAGCTTCAGGGAGCCACAGCTCTGATGAAAGGAGCCGGCGTGGTGTGGCGTGGTGGTGAAGAGTGGCGGACTCCGATCTGGAGCACCGGGTTTGATTCTCCACTCCTCCTCCTTCACATGCAGCCTGCTGGGCGACCCCGGGTCAGTCACAGTTCTCTCGGAACTCTCTCAGACCCACTGACCTCACAAGGGGCCTGTTGTAGGGAGAGGAAGGGAAGGAGACTGGAAGCCGCCTCGAGACTCCTTAAGGTAGAGGAAAGCAGAGCATGAAGACCAGTTCTTCTTTGAAAGCTTCTACTCCCAGAATCTTGTTGGTCTCCAAGCTAGCTGCGCCCATACAAATTGGAGATTGGTCCCTCCTGAAGTTCTCATTTCTGCAGAGAGAGAGAGAGAGAGAAAGAGAGAGAGAGAGAGAGAGAGAGAGAGAGAGAGCGAGCGAGCGAGCGAGCGAGCTGGTGGGGTGTGTGTGGGGGGTCCTATGTTCCCAGGTCTCCTATGCTGCTCTTTCCACCATGGACTTTGCCAGGGTTTTGTGGCTGGTGGGGCAAAAAAAATCCTGGTGGGGCTGCCATTATTTTCCATAATGAAGGGGGGGGCGTCGATCAGCTGGAGGGCCCTTTAAATCTGGCAGGAGGGAGGGGGTGCATGCCCCCCTCCACTTCTTCTCAAAAGCATTTAAAGGATCCCCTACACTTAAGTAGTCGCAATGAAATACACCCAGGTAATCGCAACAATATCAAGCATGCAACAATAGCGACAGATACTGGAATGCCCACAGTGAAATGTAGTGTCCCCCCCACACACACACACTTACTCACCCAAATGCCCCCCTCACACACGCTTGTGCTGCTTGCTTGTTCCACTCCAGAAGGGTAGGCAGGAGCTGGAAGGGGGTGGGAGTCACCCAACAAGGTGGGCCCTGTGCACAGTGAGGGTTGCAGCCACAAAGGTAGCCTCAGAACTACACAGAGGGGAGCGGGAACCCACCACAGAGGGCTTCTGGGGGGGGGGCAAGGAGAGACCCAAGGCAGAAACAAGCCCCCGGGGAATGGAGAGCAAGGAGGCCCAGGGAGCCTGCTGCACAAGGGAGTGGGACTCGGCATGCAGGGCGAGACCCCTTGGAGATCACGTCTTGCTCCAGTGAGGTCAGTCTTGGCTGCTCAGACTGGCAGCAGCTCTCCGGGATCTCAGGCTGCGGGGG
>NW_015165913.1:130496-134471 GCF_001447785.1 Gekko japonicus
AAAGAGTCTAGCTTCAGTTATTTTTTTTTTAATTTATAATTTTTATTTTTATTAACAGTGTAAATTTATAACAGTTTGTACTAATGTAAATATCAAAAATACAAATATAAAACAAACATGTTACTGTAAGCTAAGAGCTTATTTTGATAGAACATTAGTCCGACACATTAAATACAGATTTTCCTATCCAACAAAGATCCTTTTATGCATTGAGTTAGTGCTATACTTTTTGAACACGGAGGTCTCTAGTTTAAAGAAGGCATATAGACAAGATAAAGAACCAAGACATATAAGTAACTTAAAATAAAGATTAATAGTGTTTCAGATCCATTTATGAAATTGTGACCACTGAGAGGATAGAAACTGCTGCTGAGACAGATAGTCTAAGATTGGATACCATTTCCCTGTGAATGACGATTGGTATGGTTCATAAGAATTATAAGACAGTTATAATGCCTGGAATTTATTAAAATGCTAAGGTGGTCTTTTCCCTCTGGTTGGGAAAGAAAGAGAGTCCAGGTGAGGCTAGAGGGAAGAAGAAGATGATGATGATGAAGAAGAAGAGATTGGATTTATATCCCGCCTTTCACTACCCAAAGGTGTCTCAGAGCGGCTTACAAACTCCTTCCCCTTCCCCTCCCCACCACAGACACCCTGTGAGGTAGGTAGAAGAAGAAGAGATTGGATTCATACCCCTCCCTTCACTACCCAAAGGTGTCTCAGAGCAGCTGAAAAACTCCTTTTCCCTTCCCCTCCCCACAACAGACACCCTGTGAGGCAGGTGGGGCTGAGAGACCTCTGACAGAAACTGCGCTTTTTCAAGAACAGCTGTTCCAGAACTATGGCTTGCCCAAGGTCATCCAGCAGGTGCAAGTGGAGGAGTGGGGAATCAAACCCGGTTCTCCCAGATTAGAGTCCGCGCACTTAACCACGACACCAAACTGGACCCTCCCTGGTGAGTCGATGTGCTGGGCCGAAGGGCATTCCCAGGACCCGAGAAGTTCTCCAGCAGAGAAAAGGAGAGGAGGTCTTGGGGCGAGAGGAGGAGGCCTGTCAGAGGCCATCTTGGCTACCTCACTGGTAGTGTGGGAAGCAGCTCTGAATTGTCCAGCATTGAGTCATGTGGAAGAAATCCTTTTTGTTGGAGATGCTAAAGCGTGGCCGGCGGTCTTTGCTGGAAGGAATATTCATGCAGTGAGAACAGCTCTCACAGTACTGTGGCCAAACAATTCCTCTGGAGGTCCCACCATGGGCCAGAGAGACCGAGGCCTCCCCCCATGTGCCCTTTGGCTCTGGCCCGGAAGGCAAGCCACTCAGGAACCGCTTTGCTGCCTTCCTCCTGCTCACGGGTGTCTCTGCTCATGGACTGCCCAAAGGTCCCACCAACCTTCTCAGGTGCTGGGCAGGCTGGAGGCTTTGGCTGCAGGACAGGAAAGGGCACCTGCTGCACCTTCCCCCCCCCCAGGAACAAAACTCCCCAGGCAGCTCCGCTGATTCCTACTAAGTCCCATCTCTAAAGCCTCCCCTTTGGCCCAAAGGGCCCAAGATGGTGTCTTCGTGTCACACTCATGGTGGCCATGTGGTTGGGCCTGGGGGCCCCTCGGAGGGGCTTTGAACATCCAGAGCATCTTGGAAGCTGCTCGGCCCCCTCCAGGACATAGAGGCTTCTTTGCGGGGAGGGGGCAGGTTCCGTGTCTTCCCTCTGGCCACGCCTAGTTTGGAAACACAGTTTAAGTGGCCATCTGTTGGCTGGAGCCTTTGCTGCGCTTGGCACGTACCGAGTTGTTGTGTCGTCCCCCCCCCCCCTTCGTCCTCTTTTTGTTTCTTGGATACTTCTTGGATACAGAGAGAGAGAGAGAGAGAGAGCTGCAAATCAATATGAATAGCCAAGTACTGAGAGATGGAATTCTCGAAGCAACAGAATTGCACACAGGAAGCAGGAACAGGTTGTGGTGCAGGGAGGGCTGGATGCAGATCAGGTGCTGAGCACTGAGCTCCCCTCCCCGCTCCATCTGTCTCCTCCTGGGAAGATCCACACTCTCCTCTTGCCAAGTCTACACAGCAGGCCTGGGGGCGCTCAGCCTCCCTCCCTCTTCCCTCCCCAGGAGGATTGGGGGAGGGGCGGGGAGGCCTTCTCGTCAGCCTCCCCCCTTCCCCATGCTTGCTCTGAAGGATTTCTGCCCTGCTTTTGCCCTGAGGCGGGGTGGTGTAGGCGCTGGTGCCCACTGTGAGAGCCACCAGGCAGGCAGCCCCTGGCCCTGCAAGCCTCGGCCGTGGCTAGTGTGGGGGAGCTCCACCCAGTGCCTGAGAGAGCCCCGGGCGGTGCCAGGAAGCAAGGCCCTCAGGGAGACCCCCCCTACTGCCACCGCCCACTTCCCGTCTACGGGACAGCGATGGTGGACGCTCTCCCCACAACAGGGAAGAGCGAATCGCACACCAGCGGCCTGGAGGGGTGCCGCCACAAGTGACACCCCCTCGGAACCTTTGTGTTAGGCTCCAGGCCAGGGGCTTTTGAGGGGTAGCCTCCCCGATGGTGCAATGCTGGAGAATTGAGGCTTCCCTCCGCCCCGACGGTCCAGTCACTGAGTGTCCTTCGGGCACCAGCTGGACTGACCGGGACAAGCGCCGGAGATCGAGCAGAATGGCGAACAACCAAGCACGGTCAGAAATTGACCGACAATGAATGTGAGTTCTGGAAAAACGGAGTAGTTTGAAAAGCAATCCCCCCCCCGCACGGCTGAAAAAGTGACTGCAAAGATGGACATCTCTTATGCGAATGAGTGGATAATGGACACGAAGGGGGAGAGGGGAGGAAATAAACCGAAAGTGTTTTGAGAGACTTATCTGAATTGTGAAGTTGTTTGGCGAGTTTTCCGAGTTGCGTGGAAGTGGTTGAAACTGTAAACAAAACCGAAAGATGGCGGCCCAACAGAGAAAGTTTAAAACAAAGCTGGGCAGTCAGAGTCCGAAACCGGCAGAGGGAGCAGATGTCAACAAACTCCTGGCGGATATGCTTAAGCCGGTGATGGAACAGCTCGATGGTATTAACCATCAATTGACCGTAATGAATAAAAGCTTTGCAGCACAGCAGCTTCAGCTGAACTAAACGGAGAAAAAAGTGGAACAGGCAAACAAGAAAATAAAAGAGATAGACACCACAAGCAAGAAGTTGAAGAAAAGGTTGGGAGATGTGAAAACTAAGCAGAATTGCCAAGAGAATCGAGTTTTGCAGCTGCAGATGGAAAAAGCCAACATGATTCTCAGGTTTCAGGGAGTTCCTGAAATGGATCGGGAAGACTTGAAGAAGGTGCTCAGTGAGATTATCGCTCCAGTAATGGGCTTAACAGCGGAAGAGCTTGTAAACGAAATTGAGTCAGCCTATAAGGCATACTCCAATTACATAAAAAAAAATTGCCTACCTGGAGAAATAGTGGTCAGGTTTTCAAGAAGACAAACTAGAGATGCCATTCTGAAAGCAACATCAGCAGCTCCACTGAAAATGGGAAATGTAACCATTAAAACTTTAAAGGGCATTCCATTTGAAATCAGACAAAAGAGGAAAAATTACAAGAACTTAATTTCTTTTCTTCAAACTAATGGAATATCGTACAGATGGGCGGTCCCGGAGGGTGTCATCTTTAAGATCAACGATAGACGAGAGAAGATAGATTCCACTTTTAAAGCTAAAGAATTTTTGAAACGTCAGCTGGGGACAGATGATGAGTCCAAAGAGGGAGAATCGAAGTCTAGTGACTCTGCTACCTCGGGAACGGAAGAGGATTCTGTGGCAGAAAAGGGTGCAGGACCTGCCAGAGTGGTATACGATTTTAGAGACAGAAAGCCGAAGTAAAGGCAGAAGGACTTGGAAAATGGCCTTTTGAAGCGAAGAATAAGGAGATGATCAGAGACTTCTCTCATAACAACTAACAAAATAACATATAAACAGCAAATTGTTATAAGCAAGAACTCTACAAG
>NW_015165913.1:134653-137185 GCF_001447785.1 Gekko japonicus
GGGTGGGGCGGAGAAGCCGGGATGCCCTGGGGGTGGGGTGGGGGTTCTCCCTCCTCGTAGAGGACCGGTGCCCTCTGGGGGCCCTTTCCCAGCCACACTCCTTCAGCATCTCTCCCCTGCCCAGCCTGACCTTTTGTGTCGGTTCAGTCGAATTCCGGGAGCCGTTCTCACTTCTGATACACAAATCCGCGCCTGCCTGCTCCCCTGGCCGAATTGGAAACACACAGTCGGAGTCCAACGAGTTAGTTAGAGGAGTATCTGTTTAATGCACTGAAAACAGGGACTACCGGGGGGGGGGGGGGGGGGGGGGGCTGAGTGCCTTGGCACCTCCTCAGCCATTCCGAGGCTGTATCCTGCCCTAACCAGGAAGGGCCGAAGAAGGTCTTCTACCCCAAATGACATCACACATCATTGACACAGTAAAGAATCTCTAACTGGTACCAAGCCCTTGACATCATACGAGCATCATTCGACTTTAAACCGTACTCTATTGGTCCCCCACGTAGTGTCAGGGGCTGCACCTGCTCATCTGCTCTTCAGAGCACTGGGTGACCTTTGGGAACATAGCTGAGGACCTTTCTCCCTCTCGTTTCCCTTGTTTCCGGGGAGCTGCTGGGTGATGAGGGTTGTGATTCACATCTCAACTTCGCTCTCAAGGTCCTTGCAGCTTCTTGGATACGCATTCCATCCTTATTGCATCCTAATTCTATCCCCACAGGCCTCTTAATAATGCTTTCCCTTAATATATATAGCTTCGTATACAAAAGGTGTAGTTATAAAATATATATTCTGCTATATAAGTGTCTCTAATCAGAAGATTCTAGGCTACATACCAAGATCTGGATCTATTATAATTAAACTTCTGAAGGCACAGTGACACAGTTGTCAGCATATAAACAGGTCAAAGGAAATGTCAGAACCCACATTCAGAAATCACATTCATTTCTCCCTTGTCCTACACTTCTGTGCGCGCGCACACATACACACACCCAAGCCCCTCTGACGTGTGCCCAGATTCACCCCCCCTCCCTCTTTCCTTGGCAGGTATTTCCGCTCAGGGGCCCCTCCGGTCATCAACCCGCTGCACACCCACTTCCCCCGAGACACGGCCGTGCCGGGCTCCTTCGCCCTCACCCTCACCTGGACCCTGCCCAACAGGACCACCGGCGTCTTCAACATCACCAGCCCCCTGCCTGGGGACTGGTTCCTGGCTGCCCACCTGCCCCGGGAGCAGGGCAAGATTTCCGTCAAGGTGAGGCGGCTGTGGGGGGAAGCGGGTTCACTCTCGGCCTGCAAGAGCAATGTGGGCGGCCCATTCTGCAGAAGGGAGCAGAGGCCACCCCCCCCCCCCGAGAACGGCGAAGAGGAGCGGAGCAGAAAAAAGCCCGGATCCAGAGTGCCAGTTTCTAAGGGGCAGAAGCAGTGTGTGGGTGTGTGGGGGGGGGGGGGGGGGGGGGGAGCCAGTGGGTGTCCTGTGTGGGGCTGAAGGGGCAACAGTCTGATTCCCTGTGAGGCCAAGAAGCCCTCTGCCCCAACAACAACCCCCCCACCCCCACCCCAAGAGGTTCCGTGCTCTGCTGCACCCCGCTTCGTTCTGAGAGCAGCCCCCCTAAACCATTGGCAGCCTGGCAAGTTTGCAGGGGAAAATCCTGGGGGCCTCATGGGAAATGGAAATGTGGCCAAAGGGAGGTGGGAGACGGGAGGGGTACGCGGAGGAGTGGAAGCAGGCGAGGAGGACAGGCGCTTGCCCTGTCCGGTGGGCAGCCCAGAGCCCCAGCGGGACTGGCACGGGGGGGGAGCAGGCCCTGGGCGGGAAGGGGGAGGCGCTTCCTGCTCGTGCGAGTTCAGGGGTGCTCCTTTCACCGGGCGGGGGGAGAATAGCCTGCTCTTCTTGGGGGCGGGGGGGCTGGGTACTGAATTCCATCCTGCCGAGGGGGGGGGGGGGGGGGGGAGCCAGTGGGTGTCCTGTGTGGGGCTGAAGGGGCAACAGTCTGATTCCCTGTGAGGCCAAGAAGCCCTCTGCCCCAACAACAACCCCCCCACCCCCACCCCAAGAGGTTCCGTGCTCTGCTGCACCCCGCTTCGTTCTGAGAGCAGCCCCCCTAAACCATTGGCAGCCTGGCAAGTTTGCAGGGGAAAATCCTGGGGGCCTCATGGGAAATGGAAATGTGGCCAAAGGGAGGTGGGAGACGGGAGGGGTATGTGGAGGAGTGGAAGCAGGCGAGGAGGACAGGCGCTTGCCCTGTCCGGTGGGCAGCCCAGAGCCCCAGCGGGACTGGCACGGGGGGGGAGCAGGCCCTGGGCGGGAAGGGGGAGGCGCTTCCTGCTCGTGCGAGTTCAGGGGTGCTCCTTTCACCGGGCGGGGGGAGAATAGCCTGCTCTTCTTGGGGGCGGGGGGGCTGGCCCTCTTGCCAGGAGAAGGGTGCCCTCTCACTGTGCCCACTTCTTCCCTGGGCAGGGCCTGGCTGAGGACTGCCAGTACCTTTTCCAGCCGCAGCTCATCGTCCAGCGCCTGGTGGGCGTTGGGGTGCT
>NW_015165913.1:137195-137586 GCF_001447785.1 Gekko japonicus
TACACGACGGAGCACACCCTCTCCACCCACAACAGGTCCCTCCTGTACAAGTAAGTGCCAGCCACACGGGCACGGCTTCCACCGGGGGCTGGGCGGGGGAGAGAAACACGGGGCCCTTCTCACGGGGACATTCCAAGGCTGCCCCCGCCATCCCACTATGCAAGCCGAGGGACAGACGCTTGTGGAGCAGGAGAAAGATTGTCCGGGGGGCGGGGTGGTGGTGGTGCTAAAGAGGGACATCTGCTTCCTGCGCGGGCCTCAGCTTTTCTTGGCACAGAGATTGAACTACATTGGTGCAGAATCTCCTTCCTTCCTTCCTTCCTTCCTTCCTTCCTTCCTTACTTCCTTCCTTCCTTCCTTCCTTCCTTCCTTCCTTCCTTCCTTCCTTCCT
>NW_015165913.1:137935-161235 GCF_001447785.1 Gekko japonicus
TCTCTCTCTCTCTCTCTCTCTCGTGTGTGTGTGTGTGTGTGTGTGTTAAGTCCAGAGTGTTGCAAAAAGCAATGCTGGGCAGCGAGGCACCAACTCTGCTCTGCAAGAAATCTTGCTCACCCCACCCCCCACCGCTGCTACTGAGGTTTCCACTGGCTTTGCTCTCACATGGAGTGGCCTTTCTTTGCAGCATTAAGGCCCAGGGATGCTCCCGGTTTTTTTTTAAGGGGGGGAGGGCTTTCAATTCCACACTGCTTGCACAGGACTTCTGCAAAATGGTAGGCGAGCTCCCTGCAGCCCCTGGCGGTGCTGGCGTGCATGTCTGGGGGCGGGGGTGGGTGGCATGCGGCCTCAGTGCCTCAGCCCCAGGGTCAGGCCACGTGCAAGGCGACGCCTTCCTCTCTCCCGCCAGGGTCTTCATCCCCAGCTACACCTCCCGAGTGCTGGTGCAGCTGCGGAACTGCCAGGGGGCCAACCAGAGTGGGGAGGGCTGCCCGCTGTGGCTGAAAGCACGTGGCAAAGCCCCCCCCCTGCACAACTCCACAGCCGTCGCCTGCCGAGAGCAGGCCGCCTGCCGCCTGGCACTGGATCTCCCCTTCTGGCAGACCTGGTACTACGTGCTGGTTGAGAAGGAGCTGGGTGTGGCCGGCAGCATCAAGTTCCAGCTGGTGGTGCAGCTGAAGGGTGAGTGGGGGGAGGATGGGGGGGGGGGCTGAAGCGTCACATACCGGGGTGTGTCTGTGTCTGAAGGTGCTGCATGCAAAGAGGAGGAGGAGGGAGGAGGCGACAGGCCCAGAGCACAGAGGCCGGCAGAGGGGCCCAGGGTCAGGGCCTGGCTCCCTGTGGATTCCATTGGGCCAAATTTGGAACGATAAGAAACCACTTCAGAAAGAGACAGCAGTGAAGCCAGCCGGTCGTGGAACCTGGCCACCAGCTGGAGAGGGCTGAGAAGGAGAGGTCCCCCCTGAGAGCCAGTTTGGTGTCGTGGTTAAGTGCGCGGACTCTAATCTGGGAGAACCGGGTTTGATTCCCCACTCTTCCTCCACTTGCACCTGCTGGATGACCTTGGGCAAGCCATAGTTGTCGGAGCTGTTCTCTCAAGGGCAGTTCTCGAAAGAGCTCTCTCAGCCCCACCTGCCTCACAGGGCCTGTGGGGGGGAGGGGGAGGGAAAAGGAGTTTGCAAGCCGCTCTGAGACTCCCTTGGGTGGTGAAGGGCCATGGGGTATACATCCAATCTCTTCTTGTTCTTGTTCTTCTGAGAGGCCGGTGGGGATGGCTGGCTGGGCGGCCTCTCTTTCTGCCCGTGTCCCTGACGGGCTCCCTCTGCCCACAGACTGCTCCCGGGGGGGCCTGACCCGCCCCCTCCCCCCGCTCCCCAGCAGCAGCCTGAACATGCCGCATTCCTTCGGCTCCCCAGGGGGGGTGCCCATGGTGGACCACCTGGCCCCCTCCCCACTGAACAGCTCCTCGGCCCCCGCCGCCCCTCCCTCGGCCAGCGAGCACTGCTGGCCCATCCGGCCCACCCTGCGCAACGAGCTGGACACCTTCTCCGTGCACTTCTACATCTTCTTTGGGCCCAACGTCTCAGTCCCTCCCGACCGGCCGGCCACCTTCGCCATCAGCCTCCTGCCTGTGCTGGACAGTGGCGGCACCCTCAGCCTGGAGCTCCGGCTCAACGTGGTGTGTTGGCGGCGGCGATGGGTGGGCTGCGTAGGATGGAGGCGGGGGAGAGAGGGTCCTAAAGCGGAGCTCTGGGAGGGAGGGGGTCTGGAGAAGGCTGGCTGGGCCCGGCCCAGAAAACTGGGGGTGCAGCGGTGCTGCACTTGAGGGGTGTCTCCCTGGGAGGAGGGGATCCCTCCGTCATGGGGCTTCTCTTTCCGTAGTCCTCTCTGCGGGGGGAGAACGCGACAGTCTTTGCCTGCTTGAACCACGAGGTCCCTTTGGCCCTGGAAGAGAACTCCTCCGTCAGCTGTGAGACAGGTACGGGGCAGGCGCACACACCTCTGCACCGCCAGGCCACTGTGGAACAGGAGGGGGCACACTGGGCATTGCCCCCTCACTGTGGCTAGTGGTCCTGTGAGGATTCCCGTGGCATGTAGGGTGGGGGGGCTTTGTGCTGGAGTGGGCGGGCAGCTGTGCTCGGGCCTCTGACCTCCCTGCTGCTTTACCTTGGCAGAGCTGCTGGCCGGGTTCCTTCTGTCCATCAATGCCACGGCCCCCCTCACCCGCTTGCGGATCCCCTACCCACAGACGGGGAGCTGGTACCTGAGTCTGCGCTCGCTCTGCACCTCTGACCGTGGGTAAGGCAGGTCCTCCCGGAAAGGTTCCCACCAGGGTCCGACGCCGTAGAAGGCGGCCCTGTTGTCTGCCTCCAGGCCGCAGGAGAGAAGCCGCTCTGGGGGTCTCTGGGAGCCGCTCTGGGGGTCTGCGAGGAGGAGGCAGGGGGGCAATTACTCTCCGCAAGGGCAGAAGGCCTCAGCTGCCTCTTTCCTGGCCCTCCCTGCTGCTGAGCCTCCCACGCTACCGGCACACGGAGGCCCCACACAACACCCCAAGGGGACACATGCAAGAGGGGCGGCAGGTCCCCGCCGCCCTCCGGCTGACTCCCTGCCTCCTCCTGCCCCCCCCCCCCCCCCCCGCCCCCCCCCCCCCACTAGGCTGGAGCCGTGTGGGAACATCACCGCCGAGGTGTACCTGCGGACCTACCTCTCCCCCTGCATCGACGACTGCGGCCCGTATGGCCAGTGCAAGCTCCTGCGCACCAACAACTACCTGTACGCTGCCTGCGAGTGCAAAGCGGGTGAGAGCTGGGGGGGAGGGAGGGCCGGCGGCAGGAAGGCAGGAAGGCAGGCAGGCAGAGGGGCCCTGTGCTCTGCTCCCCCCCCCCACGGGTGGTGTTGCTCTGCCTCCCCCCCCCCAGGCACAGGCAGGTCTACGGCTGCCTTCCCGTCGGGGGCGGAGGCCCACCTGGCAAAGACGACCCCCGGCGACCTTGGCATCCCTTGGAGCCCGAGGTTCTGTGCTGGGAACCCATTTCCAGGTGCTGTTTCCAGGCCCCGTTGGGATCAGGGCCCTGGCGCAGCAGGAGAAGGAGCTGGAGCCGTTTTCACGGACCTTGTTCTTGTCCCCCTGGGGGAGAGGGGGAGCGGATGTGCAGGGCTGGACACGGGTACCTGTCCCAGTGGGTCCCAGAGCGGCTTCTGGGGCTCTTTCAGACCGGGGGGGGGGGACTGAAGCTCCTCCTCCCCACATGCTGGAGTCCCGATCCAAACTAGGTCCCCACATGCAAGTTGCCAGCACAGAACTCCACCACCCTCTCTGCTGATGGTCCAGGTGTCCCCCCCCCTTGGGTTTTCTTTTGGGGGGGCAACATGGGACTCAGAGCAGAGCCAGGCAGGGCGGACCCTGTTGGCATCACGGCCAAGATCCGGGTGCTGCCCTGCCATTCATGTGCTGCCCCTCCCCATCATTCCCATGGCATCCCGCCTCCACTTGGACAGTCTCTGGGGAGTGGACCTCTTCCTTTGTCTCCCTGTGGCCACGGGGGAGGAGCTGTGTGCTTATGACCCCTGTGGCCGTTTCTGCCCTGCTCTTCTGGGGTCTTCTCCCACCTGGAGGGGCTTTTCTTCCGCTCTCAGGGTAGCCCCCCACTGCCACCACCACCTGACTTTTTGCATGAAATTACCCACGGGGAGGGCCAGGGCTCCCAGCTTCCCTTCCCAGTTCTGAGGCCTGGCCTTGTTGTCTCCCACTGCCCAGCACCTGGTCACCCACTGGGAGAGCCAGTCTGGTGTCGTGGTTAGGAGTGCGCGGACTCTTAATCTGGGAGAACTGGGTTTGATTCCCCACTCCTCCTCCACTTGCACCTGGCTGGATGACCTTGGGCAAGCCGTAGTTCTGACAAGAGCTGTCCTTGAAAAAGAGCCGTTTCTGTCAGAGCTCTCTCAGCCCCACCTACCTCACAGTGTGTCTGTTGTGGGGAGGGGAAGGGAAGGGAGTTTGTAAGCCGCTCTGAGACTCCCTTGGGTAGTGAAGGGCAGGGTATAAATCCAATCTCTTCTTCTTTTTCTTCTGGTCACCACTGGGAAAATTTACTGCCTTGCGCACCCCTGGAGGAATGGCCACCTCCCAACTGCCTGCGCTCCCCCTGGCACCCCTCTTAAAATAGCATGTCCAAGATGGTGGAGGTCTATGTGGTACAGAGAACCATTCCCAGCATCAAAAGTTATAATGTATTTATACAAATAAAATGTTGACAAACATACTTTTAGCACAGCACCAGAGTAGAATCATAGAATCATGGAAGGTACCTCCATGGTTATCTAGTCCAACCTCCTGCACAATGCAGGAAATTCACAAATACCTCCCCCTCCCACCCCCAGTGACCCCTGCTCTATGCCCAGAAGAGGGCAAACCCCCCACAACCCTCCAGGACCCCCAGCCAAACTGGCCTGAAGGACAATTGCTTCCTGACCCCAAAGTGGCAATCAGCATTTCCCTGGGCGTGTAAGAAAAGGCCACAAGAACTAAGCACCGATGCAACCCTTCCTGCCTTCCCTCTCATGATCTGCCTAAGTTCACAGAATCAGCATTGCTGTCAGATGGCCATCTAGCCTCTGTTTGAAAACCTGTTCCACGCAGTTCCCGAGGAAGCCTGTTCCACTGAGGAACTGCTCTGTCAGGAAGTTCTTCCTAATGTTTAGCCGAAAACTCTTCTGATTTCATTTCAACCCATTGGTTCTGGTCCAACCTTCTGGGGCAATAGAAAACAACTCTGTACCATCCTCTATAGGACAGCCCCTCAAGTACTTGAAGATGGTTATCATATCACCTCTGAGTCGTCTCATCTCCAGACTAAACATAGCCAGCTCCTTCAACCTTTCCTCATAGGACTTGGTCT
Organism: Gekko japonicus; assembly: GCF_001447785.1. Lineage (NCBI taxonomy): Eukaryota > Metazoa > Chordata > Lepidosauria > Squamata > Gekkonidae > Gekko > Gekko japonicus. The sequence continues at coordinate 142,837 of NW_015165913.1, forward strand.
CCAGACCCCTCACCATCTTCATTGCCCTCCTCTGGACACGTTCCAGCTTGCCTATATCCTTCTTAAATTGTGGTGTCCAAACTGAACACAATACTCTAGATGAAGGCTAACCAGAGCAGAATAAAGCGATACCATCACTTCACATGATCTGGACACTATACATCTGTTGATAGAGCCCCAAATTGCATTTGCCTTTTTAGCTACTGCATCACACTGCTGACCCATGTTCAGTGTATGGTCTACCAAGACCTCTAGATCCTTTTCGCAAGCACTACTGCCAAGACAAGTCTCCCCCATCCTATAAATATGCATTTGGTTTTTTCTACCTGAATGCAGAACTTTACATTTATCCCCACTGAAATTCATTTTATTTATTTTATCCCAGTTTACCAGTGTGTCAAGATCATCCTGTATCCTGACTCTGTCTTCTACTATATTTGCTACCCCTCCCAATTTAGTACCATCTGCAAACTTAATAAGCATCCCCTCTGTCCCTTCATCCAATCATTGATAAAGATGTTGAACAAAACAGGTCCCAGGACAGATCCCTGAGGCACTCTACTGGTCACTCCTCTCCAAGAGGATGAGGAACCATTCACAACTAGCACTCTTTGGGTGTGCTCTGTCAACCAGTTACAGATCCACCTAACAGTCACAGGGTCCAAGCCACATTTTACCAACTTGTCAACAAGAATAGTATGTGGAACTTTATCAAAAGCCTTACTGAAATCCTCTGTCCCTCTCTCTTTACACGCCCTATCAGATGTTAAAATGGGACGGGTCCCTTTTGCTTAGGATGTTACAGATCCCTGTAGAGCCCCATTACCTTGAAGCCTGCTCCAGCTCTTCAGGCAAGCCCTGCCTGTGGAGAGGTCTGTGTGTGGTCTCCTGGATGCAGCACCCAAGGAAAAGAGACGAGACCTCCTTCCTGTTGCAAGGAGATTTTATCATGTCTGTTTCTCTACCCACTGACCAGGTCACACCAGGGCAAAGAGGCATTTCCTGGATATCTTTAGGAATCTCCTTCCTGAAGACTATCTAGGATTTTATCCCTCCAAATCTCTGTTCCCTGCTAGGAGGAAGGGGGAGATCTTGACCCACCCCTTGTCTCTCCTGCTTGAACTACTAGCATCTGAATGAAGATGAGCTGAGGCACGTCTGGAGAGCCATTGCACAGACTTCCCCCCTCCCCAGCCTGCTCTCTGCCTGGAGGGAAAACAGACTTTTAAAATGCACAGGGGGGAGGCTTTTGCTCCTGTCGGACCTTCCAGGGGGAAAATGCACTTCTTCCCAGCCCCACCAGGGGGAGAATCAGAAGACCTGCCGGGGGTCCCCGTGGCCCCCGGCCTTGACTCCTGACCTCTCCCTGCCCACAGGCTGGAATGGCTGGGGCTGCACAGACAACGCCGAGGCCTTCTCCTACGGGTTCCAGCTGCTCTCCACGCTGCTCCTCTGCCTGAGCAACCTCATGTTCCTCCCGCCGGTGGTCATTGCCGTGCGGAGCAACTACCTCCTGGAAGCAGCCGTCTACATCTTCACCATGTTCTTCTCAACTGTGAGTGTGGGCGGGGCTCCCTGCAGCCAGGCAGCAACACCCCCCCCAAACACCCCCCCCGCCCCCATGCTCTCAGTAAGCTCTGGAAGCCCAAAGGCAGGAGGGCGAAGGGCAGGTCTCCCCCACGAGATTCTCTTGGAGCTCCCAGCTCTGGAACTGGTCTTGGCTGGAAACAACCACCCCGCTGACTAAAGCACTGACGGGCCCAACCCCACCGCCTGCACTCAGCGTCCAAGAGGGTCAGATTAGGTGCTGTTCCCTTTGGTTACTTCCCCTGGATGCTGGCTCTTCAAGGGCCTCTCCTCCCTGAGAGCCTCTAGTCCAGGGGTGGCCGAACTTGCTTAGCGTGAGAGCCACACAGAATAAACGTCAGATGATTGAGAGCCGCAAGACATGCACACATATTACATGTTTTTACCGGGAAATAGGCACATTTGCTTTTTTATTAACATTAAATCAGACTGCCAGAAACAATAACGAAGGTAGTAAAAGCAGATATTGATAATGATATTTATTTGTCCAAAGATATTTGTTTGCTAGTGATATTGAGCTTTCCCAGCCGCCCTGCCGGGAGTCGCACAAGAGGTGTGAAAGAGCCACATGCGGCTCCCAAGCCACAGTTTGGCCACCCTGATCTAGTCCCCTTTGAATGGTGTTGGATAATTAGCAGGGCAAATGGATGCAGTGGAATGAGACAGCAGACAGGTGTGTGTTTAGCTCCTAAGAAAAAGCCTACCAGAAGAATTAAGGAAGGGTTACATGGAAGAAAGTAACAGCAGCCTAACTCATCTTTCTAGGTCTAACGCCATCTGATTTCTTTTTCTGTTTGTGACTGTGTGAAAACAAAGGAGTGGTGTTTCCCTGAAAACCCCCCCCCTGCATGCACGCAGGATGGCACGTACCTTTTCCAATGTACTGATCAGCCAGTAGTCAATCTTAAGGTCATCTCATTATGAATAACTAGGAAAAAGGCCCATTGTGGAAATAAATACAGCGGCCTCTAGAAAGAGGCTCTGGGCGGGGGCCCCGGCCTTGGACACTCGGTGTCAATTTGCTGTGGCAACCTCAGCAGGGTATAATGACACTGAGTCCACCGTTTTCTCCAGAGGAACTGATCTCTGCTACCTAAAGAACAGCTGTAATTTTGAGTGATCTCCAGCCCTCGCCTGGAGATTGGCAATGATGGTTCCCCAGAAGGGAATGGTTGGTTTGGAGGGTGGAGTCTATGGCTTTGTACCTGTCCGAGGTCCCACGCCTCCTGAAAACCCATCCTCTCCAGGCTCCATCCCTCAAATCTCCAGGAATTCCCCAACTGGAGTTGGCAACCCTATCTCCTTCCCAGCCAACCATCAACCTACCTTTATTTCCCCCTCACTCTTCAGCTTTCCACCCCCCACACACCTGCAGCCTCTCCCATGCTCTGAAACCCTGACTGCTACGTCACATTGGCTGTCATACGGGGGGGGGGGGGGACCTCAGCAGCATATAAGGATACAGAGCCCACCATTTTCTCCAGGGGAACTGATCTCTGCCATCTGGAAAGCGGTTGTAATTCTGAGGGATCTCCAGCCCACACCTGGAGATTGGACACATTTTACCAGGCTCAGAACAGCAAAACTGTTTAGAATGTTAGAGGCAAAAGCCAATCAAGTTGCATATGCAAACGACCTCTGTGTTCCGAGGCAGAGGCCAATGAGGCTGCATATGCAAATAACCTCTGTGTTCTGACTGGCTACGGGGGGGGGGGGGGACAGCAAACTGTTTAGAGTGTTGGAGGCGAGACTCAAGCAATGCAGCCAGTGGATAGGGACAGATTCTGAGTGACACACCCGGGCGCCAACCCATTCCGGAGCGTGTGGAATGTTCTAGAGAAGTGCCACCACCATTCCCACCTCTTCTTGGTGGGAAGATTCAACTTGACACCTAATTGGTTCTAACCTAACTAGCTAACATGAACATACAGAGGATTCAGCTTAACACTGAAGGGTTGACGCTTGTAGCAAAAACCCAACCAACAGCCAGGGACTCCCAAGGCCTTGTGCCTGTTGGGCACCTCAGTTTAATTGCATGGCCTCGTGCTCCATGTGAGAAAAAAGGCTATCTGCTCTGTCCCATTCAGAGAGGCGTCCGTGATGTCCCCCCATCAGCCATCTTTTTGCTGGACTAATTTGCCTTTTCTCACAGGCAGTGGGTGGAACCCTTTTCGAGTCCTGCACACTGCTTGGGGGTGGGGGTGGGCGATGATCCCCACTTTTCCCAGCCGACCCAGAACTATCCTCCCAACCTGGGAGGGAGCAGGGTCACACCAGCCGTGCAAGACATCATCGTGGCAAAGGTTCCTTGCTCATTTGGATGAAGTGAGCAGGAACCTGGCTGGACTGAACGTGGAGCTTCAGATGTTGTGAGAAAATGATGTTGCTCATCATCTCTGAGGAAGACTAGAGGAGAACAGCTGAGCAGTTGGAGGGAGAGGAGGCGGGCTCTTTACCACAAGCAGCTCCAAGATGGGAATAAGATCAGTCAGGCTCCTGAAGGTTTAATAAAGCGGAAGTCCAGGGGCACCCTGAGAATAAAGAACATTCATTTCGAGATGAGCTTTTGTGAGGCAGAGCCGGAGCTCAACAGTCGGGGAATGTGGCTTAAGGGGAAGGTTATGGGGGGGTGGGGGAGCGGAGGCTGAGACGGAGAGGCAGGGCGTGAACTCCTTCCCGAGTCTCCCATGCATAAATTCTCTGTCTGAGTGACAAGATCAGGATTAGCACCACAAGCAAGGTGATGAAGTCAGCTTGCGGAGAAGTCGGCTGAAGTCTAAGTGAAAATGAACTGATATTGGTAACGAGGTCACCGTCTGAAAAAGCAGGCTAAGAAGAACCAACTAAAATGTCTAAAAAGCGGCTCCTGTTAATCTATTAGGGATTGTAGCGAGTAAGAAAATCCAGATCTCTGTTTAAACCAAGATGACACAAAGTGTTCAGCACTTTCATGTTGTGTATTGTCTTTGGAAGTTTTTTTTAGGGGGGAGGGTTGGTAGAACAGGGACTCCAAGGTCTGTGCTGGGTGTGTCCAGGGAGATTAAGATGCCCCCCCCCCCACTCACTTCTGGATGTTGTGATTCCAGTTTGGTGTAGTGATTAAGTGCGCGAACTCTAATCTGGGAGAACCGGGTTTGATTCCTCCACTCCTCCACTTGCACCTGGCTGCATGACCTTGGGCAAGCCGTAGTTCTGATAAGAGCTGTTCTTGAAAAAAGGGCAGTTTCTGTCAAGAGCTCTCTCAGCCCCACCGACCTCACAGGGTGTCTGTTGTGGGGAGGGGAAGGGAAAGGAGTTTGTAAGCCGCTCTGAGACACCCTTGGGTAGTGAAGGGCGGGGTATAAATCCAACCTCTTCTCTTCTTCTTCTCTGCCTTAAGGCTGATTTGTGTTCATTATTCTGTCATACTGAGATTGCTACGTTTGTTGAATGTGGATGCTATTAGGTCCTTTAATGGTGTGGTTCAAGCATATATGGGGACAAAATTGGCATCTATGTCTGTTGCAGGGTTTGGTCCCTGAGTTTCATCCCTCTGTTCATTTCTTTGAATATCAGCCCACCTTCAATGGTGTTTTTTACAGCATTTTTCTTGCTAACCCCATATATATAAAAGGCAAGCCGTGCTGGCAACAACTCACCTACTCTCCCATTGGCCACTGGGGAAGCTGCTTTGGTGTGCTATTGGCTCATCCCACTGGCTTCTCCATTCTTACACCCCCACTTTTGATGCGTTGAACCTTGGGAGTTGTAGTTCTTAGCTGGCCTTACTGCAACCATTGTTGTTGTTGTTGTTGTTGTTCAGTCTCACACACAGTCGAGTCCATAGCAAAAGGAATTAGAACCACAACTACCAAGTTGGGAGTCCCAAGAGACCATGGGGCATCAGCAGGGAGTCAGTTAAACTGTTAATCAGTTAAAGTGTTACATGGGAAGCAGCTTTGGAATTGAAGGGGGTTGTGGGGAAAGGGAAGGCCTGGACATCTCTCTGAATTACAGTTGATCTCCAGACCCCACGGAGAACACGGTTGCTTTGGAGGGTGGGCTTTATGGCATCATACCTCATTGAAGTCCTTCAACAAACCTGGCCCTCCCCTTAGTATGGCCAGCCTCTAGGGGACACCTGGAGGTCTCCAGCTGTCACAACTGATCTCCAGATGACCAAGGTCAGTTCTCCTGGAGAAAATGGCTGTTTGGGGCAGTGGACTCTATGGCATTATACCCTGCTGAGGTCCCTCCCCAGGCTCTACAGGTTTTTCCCATCCCAGAGCTGGCAACCATGTAACTGGCTATGGAACCGCTTTCCAGACCCTTGGAACCCAGAAGACATGGCATAGGAGGAGGTGCTTTTCCACCTTAGCTGCCACTGCATAGCCCCAAATCAACGTCAGTAAGGGGTGGAGGGAACCATACCTGTGACCATGCGGCTGTCCTCCCACACTACCCACTTGGGGCAGCAAAATGACTTGAGACAGCCCTGCCTTATAGCGAAGCAGAAGGAAATGCAGCATTTCGAATGTGAGCCTGGATTTGCAAGGTCTTCTAACATTTCATGAGGCAAGAGGGCCCAGTGTTCTCATGTGGGAATGAATAGCAGCTAACCCAAACAGTTTTTCAAAAACACCCAGTCCTGAATGAAAATCTAAAGTGTAATCATTCGTAAAATCAACTGGCATGGCCAAAGCGTCTGTCCACACAGACACTTTTACTTAATAAATTAAGTTTACGTCCAGAACTTGCCTTCTAAACATGGCTTACCTCCCTCTATTTTCCCCTTCTCTCCACTGCCACAGCCAGGACACTAATCTGGAGCCTCTTTCTAGAGCTCATTGTATTTCTTCCCACAACAGGCCTTACTCCTAGTCTTTCATAAGTGACAAATGATTTCTAAGCGTGCCTATCTAATTCAGTCTTGCTAGCAAGCAACGTACACAACTGCTGTATTCCTAAAGATGGTGAATGGGCCACAGGCTAAAATGAACCTGGTCTAATGCAAAACAAAACTTCCTTTTCCCTCCCACTTAAAGGACTGGCTGTATGATTTGAATCAAGTAACCAGAAATATCCCAGACGTGGACTCCCCTTATTATATACAAGGGCATTGAAATACTATCTGGGTCCCCCCCCCAATTCCTTTTTTAATAATCCCCAGCATGGAGTTTGCCTCTTTCACAGCTGACACAGGCTGAGTCAACATCTTCGTTTAGTGGTCCACCATGACCCCAAGATCTCTTTCCTGGTTAGTCACCCCCGGTCCAGACCCCATGTATTAAACTAGGATTCTTTTTGCCCCAGGCACATCACTTCACATCTGCTAACTTTCTGCCTCCTTTTCCATTGTCACTGGTCGTAACCTATCCCAGTGGTTTTCTCCATCCTGCCAGGTTTCTGAAATGCCCACGGCATCTCTACACCAGTTTGGTGTAGTGGTTGAGTGCGCGGTTACTCTAATCTGGGAGAACTGGGTCCGATTCCCCACTCCTCCTCCACTTGCACCTGGCCTGGATGACCTTGGGCAAGCCATAGCTCTGATAACAGCTGTTCTTGAAAAAGAGCCGTTTCTGTCAGAGTTCTCTCAGCCCCACCTACCTTACAGGGTGTCTGTTGTGGGGAGGGGGAGGGGAAGGAGTTTGTGAGCCACTCTGAGACTCCTTTGGGTAGTGAAGGGCGAGGTATAAATCCAATCTCGTCGTCGTCTTCTTCTTCTCCCTTAGCACCGAGTGACCCAGCTCTCCCATCTTGGCTCAGAGGCTGAGGGCCTTAGTCTATAAAAGTGATCCTCAGCACTTAGGCAGGTCACAGTACTGGACTGACGGGCTCCAGCCTGCAGGAGCCGCTGCACAGGTTTTACGCTGGAACTCCCGGCAGTGGGTCATGGGTCTGGGCCCCGGGCAGGAGCCCCAGTCAGAAGGGGCTGGCAGGTGGAGGCTGGAAGGCTCAGGGGCCCCCGTCTCCTCAGGGGCTGCAGGAGTGCGCCCCTTGGCTGCCCACCTAGTGTGGGGTCCACCTGGTGTGGGGAGCACGAGGGACTGAGGGCTTTTCTGCAAGGACTAACCCCCCCTCCTCTCTGGGCTCCCGCCAGTTCTACCACGCCTGTGACCAGCCGGGCATCGTGGTCTTCTGCATCATGGACTACGACGTGCTTCAGTTCTGTGACTTCCTGGGCTCCCTCATGTCCGTCTGGGTGACCGTGATCGCGATGGCCCGGCTCCAGCCGGTGATCAAGCAGGTAACGGGGGGTGGGGGGTCCTCCGTGCAGGTGGCACCACCTTCCTCCAGCTCATGGGGGATGTCGACATCATGTGGAGAATGGCCACAGCCAGGCACGTGCGTGCTGTAGGGCCAGTGGGCCACTTAGGGGGCTGGAATGATTCTGCCTCTGTGGGTCTGTGATAACCACGCTGCCTCACCAGAGCAGCACTGGACTCTCCTGGGGGGTGCTTGGGACTCCCTGAGAAGAACTGGGGCAGGGCTGGGCTGAGCAGGTGCTGGAAGCGGGGGGGGGGGGCAGCGGGCGTTTTGAGCTGTGCAGGGCTCTGTCTGGAGACCAGTGCTCCCTCTGAGCTGTGGAGTCTTGTGAGCAAAAATTCTACTTTGTGAGCTCCTGGCATTAAAGTTGTGTGTGAGCGATTTGGCTGCTGCATCAATTAGTTTGCTCTGGAGCCCTCCTTCCTGAGCCGAGACAAAAATCTGTGAGCTGGAGGCTAAAAACCTGTGAGCTGGCTCACACTGACTCAGCTTAGAGGGAACACTGGTGGAGACATGCCAGTATGAGGGGGAAGGGCTCTGGGCTGGCATGTTGAACACCCCATGCCCCGGAGAGCATCAGGAACCCAGGAAGCAGGCGGGCGGCAGTTGTCATGTCGGAGGAGAAGGAGACAAAGCCGAGAGCCAGAGAGTGGGTGGGGTGGGGGCTGGTTTCAGGACCAAGGCCAGCAACCCAACCAGAGGGGCCTTCACTGGGGGCCCCCACAGGGAAGCGGGATCCGTTTTCTGCCCGGAGTTGATGCTCGATGGACACGGAAGGGTCATATTGTGCCTCCGAGGGGGGTTAAAAATAGATTAAAACACAACACAATACAAAATAGGTTATCACAAAATAGATTATACAAATACAAATTTGTTTGATTTGTTTGATTATACAAATACAAATTATACAAATAAAAAATAGATGAAAATACAATTTTAATTTTGTATATGCATTTTATGTAAGTTGTCCTGAGCCTGCTTCGGCCGGGGGGGGGGGGTATAAATTGAATGAATGAATAAAATTTTAACTTTTGAAAAGTTCCAGCTACAGTAAGTGTCTCTTACCAAAAATTCGGTTTATAGTGAAACTCGATGCAAATGTAGGCTCCCTGCAGAAAGAATGCACGAGCCACATGCCTTGCCTGCCTTTTAGCCAGTTTGGTGCAGTGGTTAAGTGCGCGGACTCTAATCTGGGAGAACCGGGTTTGATTCCCCACTCCTCCAATTGCACCTGCTGGATGCCCTTGCGCAAGCCGTAGCTCTGACAAGAGCTGTTCCTGAAAAAGAGCAGTTTCTGTCAAGAGCTCTCTCAGCCCCACCCACCTCACAGGGGGTCTGTCTGTTGTGGGGAGGGGAAGGGGAAGGAGTTTGTCAGCCGCTCTGAGACACCTTTGGGTAGTGAAGGGCGGGGTATGAATCCAGTCTCTTCTTCTTCTTCCTTTGAAGGGAATGACTTCTCTGACTGTCGTCCAGCAATGTCATTGTTCAGGCACAGATATTATAGCTTGGGGGGGGGGGTGGCAGGTCACCCTGAGTGCAGCCCCTGGATCCCTCTGGGCATAAATCCGCCACTCCCCGCCTGTGCCTGGCGACTGCCCCCTCTCTGCAGCTGGCTCCCTACGCTAATCATAAAGAGCCACATAAACACGGATGTTTTCCTCCCACTTCGCGGGCAACAGTGAATTGTACCAGAACTATCACCCGACGTTGCTTCCGGCTGAGATGGTTGACTTTTCATGGGGTGCAGCCGGGCAAGGGAGGATGGTTCCATGACAAAGGAGAAAAGGCAGACTAAAAACCAAAAGGAGCACTAGAGACATAAAGCCCCCAAACTCTGCAGGGTGTTGAGGATTCTGTCCTAGGAGGCTCAGGGCCCCAAAGAGGGTCTAAAAGAGGCATGGGCTTGTCTGTCACTCTCTAGAATCCAGAGGTCAGAGATTTAAGATAACTTGTAGGGCAGCCTCTGAAGTTGCACGAAAACACAACTTGGATTCAAAGCAATGCGCTGTCATGGCCGTGGCAAGGAATCGGTAGCCGCTTGTATGTAAACGATACAGAGAAATCGGCCCCTTTCCTTGGCCATTTAAATCAGGAGGTAAATCCAGGCGCCCACCTGCCTCCGAGGGGGAGAGGGGTGTTGGATTCTCTGGACTTGGTACCGCCAGAGAACCACAGAAAAATAGCAGAGTGCTCAAGGCTTTAACGCAGCGGAGCTAGGGGGCTAGGTGTGGCAAGAGACTTACAAAGTCACACAGAGTCAGCAGTCAGTTCTAAAACGAATTAGTAACTTTTATTAAAGGAAATGCATGGTTGAGAGCAGTGTTCCCTCTAAGCTGAGTCAGTGTGAACTAGCTCACAGTTATTTAGCCTCCGGCTTGCACATTTTTGTCTTAGCTCAGGAAGGATGGCTCCAGAGCAAACTAACTTATGCAGGAGCCAAATCGCTCACTCGCAACTTTAATGCCAGTAGCTCACAAAGTGGAATTTTTGCTCACAAGACTCCATGGCTTAGAGGGAGCATTGGTTGAGAGTGCAGATAAGAGATAGATACAGATGACCTACTCTAACTAGCTAGACGGCGTTGGATGCTGAACGCATGTCCAGCCTCCACGGTGCAAGATGCAGAGATCAAGCACCTTCCTTGGGTGTGGGTGCGAGAGAGAAGAGAGTGAGAGGGCGGACGCAGGGGAAATTGCCCCATCGAGTCGCATCCTACTTCAAAGGAAAGGGTCAGATAGCAGGAAGGAAAGGGTGCTCTGTGTGCCCTGAGACCTCTCTATCTGTCTAAACCCTTTGGTGCCATCTTCTCAAGTCCGAGGCAGGAGACAGCGCCCAAGTCCTCCACTTCTAACGAGGGTGGAGGGGGAGAGGGGGGCCCATCCTTCTGGCTCTCCTGAGCCCTTTTAGCGCCACGCAGCCTTTATTTCTACCCCCATCTTATCCCCCCATTTCAGTTTTCCTTTTAGAGAGGAGGGGGTGGTGGTGAACGGATGGCGGTTTCGGGGATGGGACTCTGGCACACCTGTCACCGACTCACGCGCTCTCTCCCCCCCCCTCTGGGCAGGTGCTCTACCTGTTGGGTGCCATGCTGCTCTCCATGGCGCTACAGCTGGATCGACACGGCCTCTGGAACCTGCTGGGACCCAGCCTCTTTGCCTTGGGGATCATGGCCATCGCCTGGGTAAGGACAGGGCGGTCGAGGCCCCCTCCCTTCCCCTCCCTCCGAGAGGACGTGCAGGAGCCCTGGTCCCCGCTCAGGCGGTCACAAGCCCTCCGCTGGCCTCACTCTCCAGCGCTCGGGTGCCCCCGGCAGGCCCTCCCCCTCCCCCCCCACTGGCCCCTTCTTGTGCCTGCACTTGGGACCGGCAGGAGAGGCGGTGTTGGGCCAGCGCTTCACCTAGCAAAAAATGTTTTTTATTCCGAACAAATATGTTGGCTGGCAGTCTGTCGACAGGAGCAGTGATACTGAGGTTACCAGGGGTCATTTCCTAGAAAAAGAGGTGCAGGGGCGCATTAGCATAACTCATGAGCATAACTCATTTGCATATGCCACACCCCCTGACATCACCGGAAGTGTGTCAGAAGGCAACACCCACCGCTCAGGCTCCACTGGACTCTTTTGGATTGCTAGCTATGGGCGGGGGGGACATGTGCAGATCTGTCCTCGCAGAGGAGGGAGAGCTTGTACCTGAATAAAACTTGGTCTTAAAGGTGCCACTGGACTGTTTTGGACTGGGGGCTGGGGGGGCGAGCTCTGCAGCTTACCTGGCTGCTTCTTGCTCTGACCAAGGGCTGCTGGGAGCGGGGGGTGGGGCTTGTTGCATGTGCCCGCCCCCTGGGCTCTTTACTGTCGGAGCTCTGCTCCTGTGCGCTCCTGCCGGAAATGACCCCTGGAGATTACTCCATCCTGACCGGAGTCCAGCAGCACCTTAGAGCCCATCAGGGGATTATCAGGGGACGAGACTGTGAGAGTTGTGGCTCCACTTCATCCGATACCCCCCCCCCGAGAACCTTACTGGTCTCTCAGGTGCTCCTGAGCTTGAATCCAGCTCTTCTGCAGACCAACAGGGCTTCCCCCTGCACACCTGGGACTCACTCCGGCCTGTGATTGGCTTACAGAAGAGGTGAGTCCAGTCCACCTGGGGCTTCCGACTCACACATCCCCTAGTCCGAGGCTCCTGTCCGTTCCCTGCCCCAGAGAGGACCCGGGAGGGGCAGAAACACCCCCAAGTTCCTTGTGTGCCTCAGCAGGCGAAGCAACCCCGGGCCAGCCAGCCAGCCAGCCAGCCAGCCAGCCAGCCAGGGGCGGATGTGGAATGAGCCCACCCTTTCATGCTCCCCAGCCCCTCCCCATTTTGGCCTCCGTGGGCTCGGCTAGACTGTGGGAGAGTGGCTGGCCAGGGTCACCATGGCGGAGCAGGGATCGGAACCTGGGTCTGGCACGCTGGCCACTCAACCGGGCTGCCCCGTCCTGACGCTCTCCTTCCTTCCTTCTGCAGACGGCCCGGAGCATCCGCCGGAGACACTGCTACCCGCCCACCTGGCAGCGCTGGACCTTCTACCTGCTCCCCGGGGCCCTGATCGCGGCCTCGGCCGTGCTCCTCTACGCCTTTGTGGAGACGGAGGAGAACTACTTCTACATCCACAGCATCTGGCACATGCTCATTGCGGGCAGCGTGGGCTTCCTGCTGCCCCCCCAGGCCAAGGCCGACGGCTTCGCCAGCCCCCTGCCTCGCCGGAAGGGCTGCGGCTACCAACTCTGCATCAATGAGCAGGAGGAGCTGGGGCTGGTGGACCCAAGTGCGGGGGCCTCCGTCACCAGCGTCTGCGCCAGCTGACGGGGGCTCCAGACAGACTCTGGGGGATGCAGCCCCATGGCCAGAGACAGACCACTGCTGGGACGCTGCGCCCCCCCCCCACTCATGTCCTCCAGCTGGCGGAGCCTTCGTCTGACCACTGACCTCCCTTGCAGTGCGGCCGCATGGACAGGCACCCTGCACGTGGCAGAGGTCTAGACCGTGGCTCAGGGATGGGACGCACGCCATCCTCCTGTGGCGGTCCCAAGGCAGCCTGGCTCCATTCCGCGCTGCGGGGGGCCCTCCTTCCCTCACCCCTCCCTCTAATATGCAACGCGCAGCACCAGGAGAGACTCGGGACCAATTCTGGCTGAGCAGTCAGGAGCGGAGGGACCAGTTCCAGAGTGCTGAGGGACAGACAGGGCCTCGGACGCAAGGGCCCCGTGGGCTCCAGGATGTTCCAGTGCCGGCTGGTGGCGCTGCGGCTGGGCATGCAGAAGGGCCGGCAGTGGCACTCTTGCTGTTGCTTGGGGCCCTGTGGTGTAGGACACTCGCTGGCTGGCCTCCCTCCTTGCTCGGGACACTTCCTCCAGCCCAGGACACGGTGGCCGTTTCTCCCCTTTGCCAAATAACCAAGGCCAGAGCAGCCCTGCCTCTGTTGTGTCCGGCCTCTCTTCTTTGGGACGGGGATGGGGATGGGTGGGGTGCTGTGCTGCCTGGTGAGGGCCCTCGCTTGGCCTGGGGGACCACGGGGGCCGGGGTCTTCTCCTGTGGCTCTGATCCCGGCACAGCCACGTGCCTTCTCTGGGGGCACCCTTCTCTCTGCCAGCCCCCCCGGGCTTTCCCTCCTCCGCCCTCCAGTCTGCTGTGCTGCAGGATCCGGACAGCCCCGGACAGCCGGGTGTGCCTCCTACTGGCGGCGGGAGGGCCACAGCCTGCGGCACGGGGTTGGAATTCGCACGGTACCATGAGGGGCCGGCAAGCCGAAGCGTTTGGCTCCTCAGGCCCGGTCTTTCTCTCTCCCCTTTCAACTGGCTGAGCCAGAGGAGGGGGAGGAGGGAGAAGACCCCAGCTGGGCCGGGAAGGGAGAGTGGCGAGGAGGCGGAGGAGCCGCCCTCACAGAGCCACGTGGGCCCCAGAAGCTCCCCCCCCCCGTGGACCCCTCAGCTTCCTGAGCCCCCCAGGCCGCTATCTCTGACTCCCGGGAAGGGAGAGGTCTGGCCACCGCCCGTCCCTATGGAGCAGAGGGGGTCAGAACAGCCCGTTTGGAGCAGCAGCCCGGGGCGGGGCCTGCTTCCCAGGGGAGGAGTGGTGGCGGAGACTGCCTACGGGCTCCCAAAAGGCCTCGCACCAGATCGGCCTTGTCTCCTCCAACTGTCAGCAGCTCTCCAGGGTCTCTGGCAGAAAAGGGGTTGTTTTAACATCCACTGCTACCTGATGTGGGGAGAAGAACGTCAGAGGAGCCACTGTTGGATCAGGCCAGTGGCTCATCCAGTCCAACACTCGGTGTCACACAGTGGCCAGAAATACCAGGGGCCATCAGGAGGTCCAGCAGTGGGGGCGGGAGACTAGAAGCCCCCCCCCAAACACCAAGAATACAGAGCATCCCTTGCCCCAGACATAAGAACATAAGAGAAGCCAATGTTGGATCAGGTCATTGGCCCATCCAGTCCAACACTCGGTGTCACACAGTGGCCAAAAACACCAGGTGCCATCAGGAGGTCCAGCAGTGGGGCCAGGACACTAGGAGCCCCCCCCCATACTGTTGCCCCCCCAAAAACACCAAGAATACAGAGCATCACTGCCCCAGACTGACAAAGTGTTCCATCTGTATGCTATAGATGTTGCCGGAGATCCCTCCTGGGCCCTTCTGCATGCCAAGCAGATGCTCTACCCCTAAGCCGTGGCCCCTTTCCCATCTCTGCTTCCCTTGCAGGAACGGCCCCCTGAGGTGCCGCAGCAGAACCTCAGGGCCCAGCAGCAGTAGCAACAGGGTGAGCGGCCACCCTGCCAGGCCCCTGGCTGGCCTCGGGCGAAGGGAGGAGGCTGAACTCGCCAGAGCCCACGGAAGAGGCCTCCCTGGGGCGTGTCTGGCCCTCCTCTGTCAGGGAAGCAGAGCCAGCGGTGCCGCCGGGGGAGACCAGAGCTTTCGCCGCTCTGCTCTGGGCAGTCAGGAGGGATCAGGCGGTGAGGTGGGGGTTGCAAGAGCAGAAGGGCCCCTCGAGGGAGATCGGGGGGGGAGGAGGACCTATGCGGGGGGGGCATGCTGCATGAGCAGTCCTAGGCACAGGCAAAGGGCCCCACTCCCAAGACGGCTGTGAGGAAGAGGTTTCACATGATTTTAAAAACTTTCTGCATCTGATAACTCAAAGGAAAAGTGACATCCTGTTTTTCCGCAGGCCCCTGAAGGTCCCCCGCCCTTCACTACCCGAGGGAGTCTCAGAGTGGCTGACAAACTCCTTCTCCTCCCCCTCCCCACAACAGGCACCCTGTGAGGTGTAGGTGGGGCTGAGAGAGCTCTGACAGTAACCGCTCATCAAGAACAGCTCTGAAAGAACTTGTGGCTTGCCCAAGGTCATCCAGCAGGTGCGAGTGGAGGAGTGGGGAATCGAACCCAGTTCTCCCATATCAGTGTCTGCGCACTTAACCACGACACCAAACTGGCTCAAAGTGAGCCACGGGGGCCCACCTGGGTCCTGCTGTCAGGGTCCATGCCGGAGGAGGCCGTGTGGGCTGCTCCGGTCCCAGGAGCCTCCGCTCCAAGGGAGGGCCCCCTAGCGCTGCTCCTCCCGGGCCCCGGGTAGCAAGCAGGACAGCTGCCAGGTCCAGGGCAGCAGCTCGGCTGTCTTCCGGAGCGTCCCACGAAATCACCGCAGCAGGACTCCGGAGCTGCACCCAGCTGGCAGCCGATCTGGAGCAGTTTTTGCCCAGGTGCAAGCAGGGGGGGGAGCAGGGCCGTAGCTAAAGCAGGGGCTGACCGGCCAGAGGACGATGGAACTCTCCGCAGTCGCCGCAGCCCCGTTTTGCATACTTTGCAGAAGGCCAGGTGAGTGTCCGAATCCTCCACACGTTCAATCGAATACACGTTTGTAGCAAAGTAGTATTTATTGAAGTAATGAAGAAAGCTGGTACACAGGAACTGTTTGGAATGGCTAGGGAATGCAGGGGACCAGATAATAAACAGATTCATAAAATGTAATAACCAATAATCATGGTTCCCGCTTTCACGGGTGCTTCCGAACTGCGCGTCTAAAGCCTGAGAAGAAAACGGTCCTCAAAGATAAACAATTACTAGCTTCTCATGACCTAGCTCATTATAGCATACTTGAAGACACAACTCCATCTCCACACCTGTTGACCTTGTAGATAACTACGTTTCAAAGCAGTACTAGCGTACAGAGAAAGGAATGCAGTTTGCAGGCTGCTGGTAGCATACATGTGCATTGGGGTCGGAGAAAACCAGGGAGGGCAGAGAAGGACTATACACAGGTTACACAGAGTTCTTTGGCAGCTTGCTGACAGCGAGGGAGGACCTTTCCTTACCCCCTTGAGCAGGCCAGAAAGCACACGGACGGGTGTCAGGACCCACTGTCAAACAACAGAGCACATGGTTCTTTGAAGGTTATACTTTATTGCTAGCACTATGGTAGCATAGACACAGTCACTGTTAGGAATAAGTACTACAGAGAAAGGAGAGAGAGAGGGTATTCAAATGCCCCCCCCCCCATGTTAGAGCCGAGGCTGGGAAATGAAACCAGTCTCATGGTTAATTGATGGGAAGACACTACGCAGGCAGGCTACAAGGTCAGTGATAACAAGATGGGGGAGAAGCGAAGAGAAAGGAATGCAGCGGCAACTGGCACACAGGTCATGAAAGTGAACCCGGGCCCATAAACACTATGGCAGCATAGCTGACATTCTGCCCGCCCAAAAAACCACCTCTCGGCCCATAAACATCATGGCAGCATAGCTGACAACGGGCCACTGTTGACTTTGCCCATTTTCACGTTGGCACCTACAGAAGCCCCCGCTGGCATGAATGACGTTGTCGTGGGCGAGCATGGAGGGAGAGAGGGGGTCCGGCACAGAAGAGAGGCCAAGGCCATGGAGGGCTTTGTATGTGATGGCCATGTATGCGACACATACATTTTAAATTATTAGCTGCCTTGTTGGTCCTTGGAAGGCTGGAAAGGCGAGTTATGAATTTTGTAAATAAGTAAGTAAATGGTTGGTTGTATTCTAACAGAATGGTGCAGGAAGGTGCTTTTTAAAAAAGAGACATGGGACTGTGGACGATGACGCTGTGCGTATGTGGAGGAGGGGTATCCATGTGCTGCCCGTGTTCATCTCGTGCTCTGGCTGCATTGTTTTCTGCCTACGTACTACCCCATTCTGCAGTGTTCAGCATCCCATGCCTAATACTTAATGCTTGGCCTCGGATTTCTGGAATCCTAATCCTATTACATTGCATTCGTTATTAGAGGTCTCATTGTATTGATCGCATCGACTTATGACTTACACGGGGTAATCCGCCTGAGCCTCAGGGAGGAAAGCAAACCATAATCGGGGGGGGGGGCGCGATGAAGCAGATATCCCGCCATGCCTCCCTCCGGCTCTCAAGCGTGGCATCCCTGTCGCTCTCACAACCAGGTGGTACCTCTGACCCCCAACAGCAACCAGACCGCCCCCTGTCTAGAGTCTCTCCTCCCCGGGCCAATCCAGGAATGGGAGAAAAAGAATTCTACACTGGAACAATTCATTACACAAGAATCCAGGAGAGATAGCCTTTCAGGATTTATAGACAATAGCCACCAGGATCTCTCTAGAATAATCCCCTCACCAGCCTGAGATGAGAGATCCCAGAACCTCAGTTGGTATGTGGGGTTACACTCCAACAACCCTGTCCAGGGCTATACAGTTAATCTTATTGGTAGCAGCCTTTGGCGAGCAGCAGGCACCAGGAAAAAGGCTTGGAGTCAGTTACACATCAAGCAGACACTATTTATAAACAAGAATAAAGTTTATTTAGCACAGAACTTATCACAGACTACAGGAAGTACTGAAAACAAGAAAGCTTATGGCCCTTGGCCCTAACTAAACATTAGAGATCTGCATAGTTACCAGGATGATCCATAGTCAAGAAGTCTCAGTACAAAGTCCACTTAGGTCCCATCTTTGTACAAGCATGCGGCCATGTGCTCACAAGCAGTCCTTTGTTCTCCCAGGCCGCATGGCATCCCAGCATCTCAGATAGACAGACACAGATCAACAGAGAATATAGCAGGAACAGAACAGACAGAGCTTCTCATTGGGTTTAAACAGATATAGGGCAATTCCAGTCCTCCACCCAGCTCTGGCCATGAGCCAATTGAAGGAGACCTGGGTGTGCCCAATTGTAGGGTTACCATGAGAACAACTTCTGAATGGTCAGTAGTCTTGGAGGCCACACCTGCAGTTGTGATCCCCCACCCCACCCCATCCATGGGTTACGTGCAGTTTCTCTCATGCTAGCCTAGCTTCCAACATGTAGGTGTGAAGGTATATGGTTTATGGCATGGCAATTGACCAAATGGTCAGCCATCTGGCTTGCATAGGAAATCAGAACAGCAGGGGTACATTCCAGGGGGAAGGCAGGGTCTATAGGAATCAATTTTTCTATACACCCCCCGCCCGTTATATTGTTCCCACAGAACCTCCCAAGAGGAGTCAAAGCAGCCAGACAGTCCAAGGACTTGGGGAAATGGCAGCCACGGGGGGGGGGGGGGGGGGG
>NW_015165913.1:161246-165464 GCF_001447785.1 Gekko japonicus
AGGGCTGTGGGAAAGTGAGACCCACGGGGGGGGGGGGGTGCGTGGATTCCCCTGGGGAGGAGGCAGAGCTCTTCTTCTACCATCCAGCAACTGGCAACAGGATCCATGCAGGTAAACAGACTCCCCCCCCCCCATCAGCATGAAGCATGTAGGCCCCTTGAGGGCTCCTGGTGTCCTGGACCCACTGCTGGACCTCCTGATGGCCCCTGTTATTTTTGGCCACTGTGTGACACAGAGTGTTGGACTGCATGGGCCATTGGTCTGATCCATGGTTGGCTTCTCTGATGTTCTTATGAGCGCTTTGAAATGGAACCAGCTGGGTCCTTCCAGATTCCAGACCTGGTGCTCCCTGTAGATGGATGCTGGGGCAGCGTTGTCCCTCTGTAACGGGGCACTGTGGGGAGGGGACTGTTACAGGTGACCAGTGTTCCCTCTAAGCTGAGTTAGTGTGAGCTAGCTCACAGCTTTTTAGCCTCCGGCTCACACGTTTTTGTCCTTGCTCAGGAAGGATGGGGCTCCAGAGCAAACTAATTGATGCAGTAGCCAAATCGCTCACTCACAACTTCAATGCCGGTAGCTCACAGAGTAGAATTTTTGCTCACAAGACCCCACAGCTTGCAGGGAGCACTGCAGGTGACCATCTCCAGTCCTGGGAGAGCTGCTTGCTAAACAGGCACATGTGATTCCCCCCCACACACACAAGCTTCCACTGGCTCCTGGTTGGTAGACAAGTCGTTCCCAGCCCTGTCTGTCCAAGAGTAAAATCCAAAAGGCCAAGAACACGACCCGTGTCTGAGGAAGGGAATGTGGGCTCTCGAGAGCTCTGCCCCCCCCAAATTTCCCTGGTCTCTGAGGGCCCCCCCCCCACGGGGACTCACACCTCCCTGTTCCGCTGCAGACCAAGGCGGCTCTCCTCCTGGAACGCTCCAGGTCATACTTTTTATTTGGACCTAGCAGTGCCCAAGCTTTTGAGTTCACCAGAACGATTCATTGGGCCAGATGTTACAAAGGGGGAAAGCAGATGTTTCTGGGCATGATTTTAAGACCGTGCCAAGCCAGCATAAGAGGGATCTTCCAGTAGGCAAAGAAGAAGAAGAAGAGAAGAGATTGGATTCATACCCCTTGCCCTTCCCTCGGGAGTCTCAGAGCGGCTTACAAACTCCTTTCCCTTCCCCTCCCCACAACAGATACCCTGTGAGGTAGGTGGGGCTGAGAGAACTCTGACACAAACTGCTCTTTTTCAAGGACAGCTGTGCCAGAGCTTGTGACTGACCCAAGGTCACACCAGCAGGTGCAAGTGGAGGAGTGGGGAATCAAACCCGGCTCTCCCAGATTAGAGTCCGCGCACTTAACCACAACACCAAACTGGCTCTCTGGTCTCCAGTTGCGGCAGCCCAGGGGCCGTAAGAGCGAGAGGCAATAGATCAGACTCCGTCGTGACACATCCCCCACCCTGTTTGCCCTCTTCGCCGGTGAGAGTCCAAGACCCTTTTTTGGAAACCAATCAAGATGGGTGACTGTCGTGTCAGTCTGTCCGTAGCAGCAGAAGGTGCCAGGACTTTCTGCGTGCCAAGCAAAGGTTCTACCAGTGAGCCACAGCCCTTTCCCGTGGGGTGCTCTGTTCAGTCATTTATTGAACTTTTTTTGTATCTTAATGGCTATAAGTCTGATCTCTGCCAACACCACCTGCCGGTCCAGTCTGGCTACCCAAACCCTGGCCATGGGGAGGGGGTGACTCACCATCCTCAGAGGGCAACCGGCGGACAGTCCAATCGATTGCCCCCATGCTGACCTGCCTAAAGAAAGTGAGGGACACGGCAACTAGATGGGGTCTCTAACAGCAACGCAGGATGTGATCAGCTTGATCAGAGCAGGGAAGAAATGCTCGGGGGCGTGTGTGGCGAGATTAAGATCCAAACACGTTGTCTGTGTGGCTATCTGGTGTTTTAGGGCACTTTCCCTCCTCTTAAGCAAGCTAGATGGGTGTGTGTTTTTTAACCAAATATCTGTTCTGAAGCAAATAACTTGGGCTTATCTACTGCCAAGAGCCATTTAATTTGCTGTATTCCATTTTTATCTGCTGTGCTATATTTTTGAACAATCTGCTGTTGCTCATTGTTTTGCTTTGAGAGATGTTTCGATTGTTCTTTCTCATGGTGTGCTTTTATCTGTGCTCACCCCCTTGGAAAAGTCTATGCTGGGAAGCAGCAACCACATGCAAATACCCACCCATTCTGAGCCTCCGAGGGCTCGGGGGCAATGCCAGGGGGCAGCCAGCCTTGGTGCATCCATGCCATCTGTTTGTCCCTCCCAGGCCACTGACTGGCCCCTGGGTGAGACGGGAGGATGCTAGACTAGGTGGGCCCTCACTGCTCTACTTTCCATTCTCACACTCCTAAATAAAAGCAGCCCGATTCCAGCCATCTACAATGGATACTTCGTCTGGAAGCTGCCTTGTTTTCTGGCTGCAAGTCCTTTTTTTAGCACTCAAACTAACACCACTTTGATTCAGAAGGTCTCTACCGCCTCTTCAGAGGCCTGCTTGAGGTGGCTGATGGTTAAGAAAAACCATATTAAACCAGCGCTGAGCCCTTAGGCATCAGCAGCATAAAAACTACCCTCAAAACAGAAGCAGGACTTGGAGACGGAGTTTAAGAAGAAGAGATTGGATTTACACCCCATGGCCCTTCACTACCCAAGGGAGTCTCAGAGCGGCTGACAAACTCCTTTCCCTTCCCCTCCCCACCACAGACAGACACCCTGTGAGGTCGGTGGGGCTGAGAGAGCTTTGACAGAAACGGCTCTTTTTCAAGGACAGCTGTGCCAGAGCTGGTGACTGACCCAAGGTCATCCATGCCAGGTGCAAGTGGAGGAGTGGGGAGTCAAACCCGGTTCTCCCAGATTAGAGTCTGCGCACTGAACCACGGCACCAAACTGGCTCAGGGGCAGGCTGGACGGCCTGGCTCAGCACCGTGTGTGTAAAGTGGACCCATGAAGGGACTCTTGGGATGGGTGCAACTGGGAAGTGTGCTTCCCTGCTCTAGGCTTTTGAAAGGTCATGTGCCTTAAACCTCGTTGTCCACTCACTGTGCTTTCTGCTCCCGAGGCTAGTTCTGGGGGTGGGGTGGGGGGCGTGGCCCAGCAGTACAGCCCCTTGCTTGGCACGCAGAAGGTCCTCCCAGGTCCGATCCCCGGCAGCAGCATCTCCAGTTCAGAAGGGGGCAGAGAGCAGACGATGTGAAAGACCCCCGCCTGGGACCCTGCGGATCCAGGGCCATCCCGAGGGACTGATTCGGCACAAGGCAGCCCCACGTGCCAGATGGGAAACATCTGTGCCCCCCCCCGGACACCCCCTGCTTGGCCAGGGACTCGGCCAGCGCCAGGCTCCTTCTGCACAGGACTCTCACACCAAGAGGCCCCCCGCAGAAGCCTAGATCATGAGATGTCCATTTCTACTAGGAAACCACTAACTTCTGCGAGGAAGGAGCAGGGGGCACGCACAGAGGCGAAAACCTGAAATCTGAGAGAGGCAGTGGTGAATGTACTGCTGGAAACACTGCTCGTCCCAAAGCAACGGAACGTCAACTTCTACCCTTTATTCCACCCCCTCCCCACACATTTAATAACCTTTAAGAGGATTCGTTGTCACGCACTTTCTCTTTCCTCCCTTGACCTAAGCAACAGCACTGATCTGCGATTTCTGTGGCCTGGTGCGAGTTCCTTTCCTCCTCCTCCCAGCAGGAGAAACGGGAACAAGGGCAGCAGCAGCAGCAGGGAAGGAACTCTCCGTTCCGTGCTGGGAGAAGGGTTGCTAGGCTGTGTCTGGCGGCCAGGAGGAGGCTCAGGGGTGGGGACCCGGGGGAGGCACGGGGGGGGGGTGGACGGGGTGTGTGTGTGTGAACCAGGACGTCCCTTCCAGGAAAGCCAAACGGGAGGGGCCCACACGGCTCCAGAAATCCCCGGAGACACTCTGGTGAAATCCTAAAGTGCCTGACGATTCCTGTGTTTGACATGCCATCTAACTGAGACGTTTCACTTCGCTTGCCATATTTGCGCACGCTGGCCTGCTGACGGCCTTGAACCTTTGAAGGGAAGTAGAATAAAAACATGCCAGTAAAATTAATTCTCATTTTTCATTTATTCAACAAGATGTAACAGACAGGCACGAATGGCCAGTGTTCGAGCCCTCTTCAGTCCTGCGTCTGCTCCAGAACATCT
>NW_015165913.1:165545-171486 GCF_001447785.1 Gekko japonicus
AGGACCCATCTGTCACCCAGCGAGCTGCAACTCTGCCTGACGGATTGCCCCCCCCCCTCAGGAGCCAGACGAAAGCGGGAGGCCACACCTGCTATGAAGCTGGAGGGCAAGAAGCCGCAGAGACCCGAGGGAGGAGGAGCCACGTCTGGATCACAGAGCGGAACCCACCCAGCTTCCGAAAGGTCTTTGGAGACTCGGTCCGGCGTGCTCCCGGCTCTTGACCTGGGCTAAACACGGACTGTGTGGTCCACTCCCAATCAAAAGGATGAAACAAGACAGCAGACGAGCAATTTAAAAAAACCCCTGCCCCCCCCCCACACACAACAAACATGGTGTCTAATTACTGAGCCCCCCTCCCCCCCGTGGCCCTCTCTCTCTCTCTCTCTCTCTCTCTCTCTGAAGAGCCTCTCCGTTTCAAAGGCTTGCGTTGGATGCAGACATTAGACAACATAACATGTTGGAAAAACTGTTACATACAAGGTGGACCGTTGTCACATTAATCAAGAATGTGATTAAAATACATGATTATTATTTTTTTGGGGGGGGGAGAACACCCTCCCCCAGCACAGCCAGGTGTGGCCTCAGGACTTCCAGCCGTTCCACGCAGCCCATGGATCCAGCCCCGCTGTTTGCCCCCCCCCCCCTGCCCCGGTGCAGGCAGGCAGGCAGGCAGGAGCCGTGAGAACCTCGGCAAAGCGTCTCAGAGCTCGTTGTGCTGAAGCCCTCGGGAGATTCGGCCGGACAAATCCTGCAGGTGCTTCTTGACCTGAGCAAGAGAAAAGGCCACGTGACCCCTGGCCCCACTGCTGGACCTCCTGATGGGACCCTGTGTGACACAGAGTGTTGGACTGGAGGGGCCACTGGCCTGATCCAACACTGGCTTCTCTGATGTTCTTATGAACCTGACTCTGGAGCATAAAACTCCCTCCTGGCATTTTACAGGCTCCTTTGAAGAGCAGGAGGAAAAACCTCGCACCAGTCCGCTTTAGGCTGCCTCCCAGACTGCGCCTGGTCCTGGCTGGGGTAGGGGTGTGTGTGTGTGTGCGTGTACATGCCTGGACTCCAAGAGTCTCAGAGACAGCCAGCCTCCCACTTTGTCAGAATCCACACAAGGAAAACCGAAGAAGCAAGAGCTGCCGCCTATTTGTCTCCCGACGTCCAGCTCCCTGACGGGACTGAGGGATACTGCATGAGGCACGTCCTGGTTTGGGCCGAACGCGGAGCAGAGGGGCTGTCAGAGGCGCTGTGAGGTCTCTGCCTGGCGAGCAACTCTCCGGAGGGTGGAATGCTGCCCCCTTGGGACCGGGGCACTTGCCCCCCTCCCCCCTGCATGTTCCCAGACAACCCCCCCCAAGGCCCCCCCCAAAGGCCCCCCTTGCCCAAGGGGAACGGGCCACTCGCAGCAGAGCCTCCCACTGACCTTGTACCCCAGCTCCTTGGTCTTCTCTTCCAGGACGGCGTACTTCTCCTGGCTCCTGCTCAGCTGCTCCTTCTCGCCGGTCCCTTCCACGTGCTTCAGCTTCTCGTGGGAGAGCTCCAGCTGCTTCTGGTAGTGATGGTGCTTTTCCACTTTGGCCTCAAAGTGCTTCAGCTCCTCCTGGAAGGCGGGGGGAGGATCGAGACCCGCTTCAGGGCCAAACCGCCACCTCCTGCCAAGGCTGCCCTTCCCCTCCTGGCCTCTGCACGACGTTCCTCAAGCCGCCTCCCCCCCCCCCGAGGCCACCCAGCCACTCCCACGTGCTGGGACACCCAAGCAGCCCACAGAGCGAGAGGGACTCCCTCCCTGCGGGGGGATGCTGCTGCTGCTGCACAGCTGTTGAAGAGGAGGCTCTTCAGGCCTGGGGGGTGGGGTGAAGGTGCCACCATGTCCTGAGCAGAGGCCAATCCCAGGCCAAAGAGCCCACGTCCCAGCAGCAGCAGCAAAGGGAAGCTGGTGAGGCCTCCCTGACCCAGGGAAGGAAGGACCGTCTTCACTTGGTGGGGTGGGGTGGGGTGGGGGGAGAAAGAATGGAATTCCCCTCCTCCCCCCACCCCCCTCCCCCTCTTTGCCGATTCCGTCCAGCTCACCCGAAGCGATTCCAGTTCCTGCTCCGTAAAATTGCCCAGTTTTGCCATATCCCACAGGTCAGTCACTCTGGGCTCCTCGAATTCTGGAGGAACAAAAAGCAAACATCCATTTACTGGCTACATTCATGCCCCGTCTTTCTCCCCAATAGCGACCCCCAAGTGGCTTCCCACCCTTCTCCTCGCCTCCATTTTATCCCCACAACTAACCCTGTGAGGCAGGCCAGACTGAAAAGGTTGTGACTGTCCCAAAGTCACACAGTGAGCCGGGCGGGGATTCGAACCCGGAGTCTCCCAGGTCCCAGGCTGACACTGACCCCTGCACCACTAACAGGGCTCATTGTTTACTCCGGAAGTTCATGCCTTGCCTTTCCACTCCCACATCTTTCAAGGGCACTTGCGAGGACAGCTGGGAAGAAACAACCCCCCAAACATGTCCTCGACGGATGCTTCAGGACAGGGACCCAACAAGACAGCAAACGGCTGCTGAGAGACACAGCAGCAGGTAAAGCCGTTGAGCTGGAGAGGCTCCAGAAAGCATGGGGGGGGGGGGGAGCATGTCCACCACGCACCGGCAAGCCAGCCAAGTGGGTGTGGGGGGGTTGGGGGGCGGGGGGGCTAATCAGCCTCCAGAGAGGGGTTCCCGCAGCAGGTCTCAGCTGAAAAGTGATTCACATTATTTGGTCTGCTGCATGACCATGCATTTTAAGAACAGAAGAGAAGGCAACGTTGGATCAGGCCAGTGATCCCTCCAGTCCAACACTCTGTGTCACACAGGGGCCAAAAAACTCCAGGGGCCATCCGGAGATCCGGCAGTGGGGCCAGGACACTAGAAGCCCTCCCACTGTTGCCCCCTCCCTCCAAGCGCCAAGAAGACAGAGCACCCCTTGCCCCAGCCTGAGAGCTCCTCTCTATACCTCGTGGCTAACAGCCACTGAGGGACCTCTGCTCTTTTGCGACCAGAGCAAAAGCTGGCTGCCTCCCTAAAAGGGGGGGGGGAGGGAGCCAGAGCAACAGCTCTGAAATGGCCCCCTCTGTCCACGTATCAAACACCACAGCACCGTGAATGCTGGGGGAAGTCAGCCACACCGGACCTGCCTGCCTCCCTGCCAGAAGCTGCCCAAAGTTAACGGAAGACGCCCTTTCCCCTCTCTCTGCGTGAGCTCCGGCCCCCGGGGGGGCCTCCCAGCCAGCGCCCACTCCCTGGTCCTCCTTGGAAGGCTCCCAGGGTCAGAAAAGGGCATCCCCTGTTGCGGGGTGACTGCGCCCCTTCCCTGCCTGCACCCCTGGCGTGCCACCAACTGGCCACGTTCTCCGCAGAAGACAACCAAGAAGCCCCAGACGAGGCCCACGGCCCCTGGGACCTGGACACCTTCGCTCCCTCCACCACGCCCGGCGGCACCGAGGCCCACGACTCCTCACATGGCCACACCAAGAGGAAAGCTGCCGACCCAGGCGAGGCACCCGGTAGAGGAGAGCCACACGCACCGCTGGAGGCATCGTAGCCCTGGTGGCTGACTCTGCGCAGCCGCTCGAAGCCCTGGTTGATGCTCTGCATCTTCTCCTTCAGCTCCCGGTGCTTCTGGTGCAGCAGCTCCTCCTTCAGCGCCTCCTCCTCCTCCAGGGGGTCAATCACGTTTTTGGAGATATCTGAGACCCAAGAAACACGTCAGCAAGTGACCCAGCCGGCACCCCCACCTTTGCGCGGGGGGTCGCAGCACCCCGGGGCCCCTCCGAGAGGTCGGGACTTGGCTCTTTCAGACGGGCACATCCCCACCGGGCACGACTGTGGGCCGCAGGGCAGACTCCTCCCAGCCCAGGTGCCACACGCACCTCAGAGATACACCCGCTGCACTTTAACACTGTTGGGGGGAAATGAAACTCAAAACAGCGGTGAAATTTAAAGAGGGCCTTTGAGAGAATCCCTGCCGCTCCCTGTCCCAGTAACAGCCGGACAGACCCTTGCTGACCGAGGACTTTAGCTGGACGCTCATCCTCCTCTTCCTCCCCTGTGTTTTTATGGCGTGTATCCTACCCAATGGCCTTTTCATGACTGGTGCCGAGATTTCTGTTGGTGTGTGTGTGTGCGCGTGTGTGTGCAGGATTCTGTACTGTTATTTTTAGGTTAAATTACTTCTTTTAAAAACCCCAAGCCATTAACCAGCTTAAGCAGGTCTCTGGAAAGCTGGCGTCAGGGGCAGACCGGGAGGGCAAAAGGGCCCCCTGGAAACGGGACAGCCCACCCAGCCAGCTGGGTGCCACCCTGCCCTTCGGCCACTGGGCCAGGCTGGCGCAGGAAGGGAGGAGGGCATCCGCTCACTGGGGAAAGTCCCAGTCGACACACTGGCCGGCACACACACACTTCCGACATAAACGTCTGGCTTTTTCAGAAGCTGGAAGCATGCTCCTGGGCAGCACCCTGAAACCCGCCACTCAGGGGGGGGGGGGGGGCAACAGCCAACAAAGGGATCTATTCCCAGAGGGGCTGAACATCAGGCAGAAAACCTCTCTCTTCTGCTACAAAGTGCTCCTCGGTGAAACGGATGGGCAGCAAATGAAGGACAGGCAAAACGAAGCACCGCTCGGCGAGCCCCTTGCACCATCATTAATTAACGCACAGAATCCATCGCCACAAGATCCAGTGATGCCTCCGGGGACAGAATGGCTTTCCCCCACCCCCACTCGGGAGTCTCAAAAGTGTCATTTTTTTGTCTCTGCTCTCTGGAAGGGCAGGAAGCAAGGTCAGTGACCAGCCATGGTTCTGCAAATGGCTCGGCTTGCAAAGGAAAGGAGGGATTTGGTGCTAGGACTCTCCAGGGGACACCTGGAGATTTCCCAGAACGCTTGCAAGGGCTCCCGGGATGCACCTGGGTGGCCCAGGGTATACCTGTGTGACCTGGGCAGACCAGGTCAAAGGGGGCAGAGAGAGTGATGTAGAGTGGGTGGAGTCAGAGGTTGAATGAAAGTGCTTTTGCTCCCGGGAGGGAGGGGCTCCGGATACTGGCCCTTGGAAGTGGACAGACTGCTGAGCTCCAGACAGCAGAGGCCAGTGGCCATCTTGACCACGTGGCCAGGCCTGGCTGCTTGCAGGGACCCCTTTAGAACAGTTTGCAACTGACTAAGCATGGGATTGCCCGCTCTGTTTCAACACCTAGTAGGGTACGTTTCAGAACCAGGGACAGAGAACCCTAAACCTCGATCATGTCACCCCTCAGTCGTCGTTTCTCCAAGCTAAAGAGTCCCAAGCGCCTTAACCTTTCCGCATAGGGAAAGTGTTCCAACCCTTTTATCATTCGAGTTGCCCTTTTCTGCACTTTTCCCAAAGCTATAATATCCTTTTTGAGGTCTGGTGACCAGAACTGCACACAGTATTCCAAATGAGGTTGCACCATTGATTTATATAGGGGCATTATGATATTGGCTGATCTGTTTTCAATACCCTTCCTAATAATCCCCAGCATAGCATTGGCCTTCTTTATTGCAGTCACACACTGTCTCGACATTTTCAGTGAGTTATCCACTACAACTCCAAGATCTCTCTCTTGCTCAGTCTCTGCCAGTTCAGACCCCATCAATGTGTATTTATAGTTAGGATTTTAGGAGGTCCAGCAGTGGAGCCAGGTCTGTCCCACCAGGCCCTGGGGATGTCTGTGGAGCACCGCGAGGCAGCACGACTGGCATTCAGAACTGTGGCCTGGTTTTATTACTACTGCAGCACTTGATTTGTAATTGTGTGCTGCTGTGAGGGCCGGGGAGGCACCTAATGAGCCGTGTGGCAGAGTGGAGATGTCGTCAACAAAGAGAAACCAAGCAAGGCCAGATGTGCCGTGGACTCTGGACTGACCGTCCTGTGTCCAGGTCGGATACAGCACCCAAG
>NW_015165913.1:171526-179395 GCF_001447785.1 Gekko japonicus
CTGGGGCCAAACGTGACATGCCTTCCAGACTCAATGGGAGGCTTGCATGTTCCACACTCTACGATCCCCCCGTGGCTCGAGCCTGCTGCCGGCCCATGTCCTGCAATGCTCCTGCAGCCCTCGGTTTGCCAGCCCAGCCAAGCTCATCTCAAAGTCTCCTTCAAGAAGGCAATAAAACAAAGTTCCAGGTTTTCCCTGCAGCTGCACGTCTCTCCCTCCCCCTGTCCCCTGCGGAGGCTTCTTCTTGCTCAGGAAGGAAACTGTCGCACAACGTTGCCGACGTGACTCAGGGAAGAGCAGAGGGCAGCCGCAGCCCTGAGGCCTCGGGGCCAACGCCTCCCCCACGGCCCAGCCCGCCCTCGCTGCCCTGCCCCTCCCAGCCCTCAAGCGCCGTTACCTTCGGTACGACTCACGGTCTCCAGCAAGAGGTGGTAGTCGTGAACCTTCTCCTTGTGGTGCTTGAACTCCCTCCACAGCTTCTCCAGCTCCTCCGCAGAGAACTTCTCTGAGGCCTTGGCCTGGATGGAAAGAAGACCCACCGGGGATGAGGGGTGGCCCAGGAGACAGGGCTCTGGCTCCCCCCTGTACAGAGCCCCACACTCCGTTTCACAGTTGGGCAGAAGTCCGTATCTGGAAAGAGACAGACTAGAATGTGGGATGCGCACGCTTCACTTGAACACTGTGTGGTCAGATGCCAAGCACCATGCTAGGATTTCAGATACAACCATCAGGAACACTCTGCCTATGCACCTGATATATAAACCTGATATGTTCCTTCTGATAAAAGGAAGTCCTTCTTCACCCAAAGAGTGATTCACGCACGGAATTCACTGCCCCAGGAGGGTGGTGGCGGCTACAAGCATGGACAGCTTCAAGAGGGAACTGGATAAGCATATGGAGCAGAGGTCCACCAGTGGCCCCTATTAGCCACAAGGTATAGACAGGAACTCTCGGTCTGGGGCAAGGGGGATGCTCTGTGTTCTTGGTGCTTGGGGGGAGCAACAGTGGGAGGGCTCCTAGTGTCCTGGCCCCACTGGTGGACCTCCTGATGGCACCTGGTATTTCTGGCCACTGTGTGACGCAGAGTGTTGGACTGGATGGGCCACTGGCCTGATCCAACATGGGCTTCTCTGATGTTCTTATAAGAGGGGATTAGATAAGCATATGGAGCAGAAGTCCATCAGTGGCTATGAGCCACAAGGTATAGACAGGAACTCTCAGGGTGGGGCAAGTGATGCTCTGTATTTTTGGTGCCTGGGGGAGGGGGCAACAGTGGGAGGGCTTCTGGTGTCCTGGCCCCACTGGTGGACCTCCTGATGGCCCCTGGTATTTCTGGCCACTGTGTGACGTGATAGAGAGTGTTGGACTGGAGGGGCCACTGGCCTGATCCAACATGGTTCTTGTGCTTCTCCCTTGGCCTATGGGGGTGGTGGTGGGAGTGTCATGTGCAGAATACAGGCAAAGGGCAGCCACAGGCATGCTGGAGTAACAGGAAGCATAGCTGAGTTCTGGAATCCAGACCAGGGGAAGCAGCTGCCAGACGTGATGGAGAGGGGCTTCCCCCGAGGACTCCCTCCCTCCCTCCCTCCCTCCCTCCCACCCACCTTGCTCCACAGCTTCTCCAGTCGGGGGTCATCCAGCACGTCATTCTCCAGACCACCCTTGATGTAGTTGGTGTCCCCCAGCTGAGCATCCTTCTTCCCGTCCAGGCCGTACTTCGCCATAATTACTGCAGGGGGGGAAATAAGCAACAGAAAGCTCTGCGCCCTGGCCCACAACTCTGCCTGCAAAACATTCCCCAAGAGCCCTTCTGGGCCTCTACGGCAGAAGGCGGCCCATCTGTGAGTTCCTGGCTGGTTCCCAGCTGACCGCTTTGTACCGACTGCTGGTGGACTGCAGAGGTTCTAACAAGGGGGGCGGACAAGCAGACCACACGCCAAGTCAGCCCCCCACCCCACTTCAGTCCTTGCTTAAAAACGTCTCTGGGCACTGCAATTCCTGGTACACGTAGTGGGAAACACCTGCTGCTGTCCTGCTGCTCTCAGACAAGCCTCTGCCTGGCCAGCGGAGGGTAAAAGGCGGGCAAGGAGCGTGAAGGAGACCCCAGCGCCCTGTGCCCAACCGACACACTGTCCAAAGCCACCCCTGGAGGACCAGTGGAAGGTCTTTCATCCCAAAAGCCGATCAAAGACGGCACAAGGCCTGGGAGTCAACGTCTGGAACCAGAGAGGAATGCTAACAGGCCAATGAACAGGAACGCCGTGTGTCGTCAGCAGCAGCAGCTCAGAGGGGGAACTCCTCCGCTGGCAACAAAAGGATCCAAGTGAATGACAGCTGCTCCCACAGGGCCCCGGCGCAACAAGCAAGGAGGTCGCTGTGATGTAACACAGGTAGTGTCTGTACACAGAGCCCTAAAATGTTGTGAATGGTGCATGCAGGCCAAGAGGCCAGCTGGGAGGGGAAACACATGTGAGAGAGAAGTGGAGGGACTTCGAGACACAGACTGAGAGAAAGCCAAGCTGGGAGTGGAGTGTTTGGATCGGTGAAAGGAAGTGACGGAAAGAGGGAGGAGCTACAGACGCCCCCACGCCCACGTAGAACGGACAGGCTGAGGAGTGAAAAGGAGAACTAGGTTGGGATTTTGCAGAAGTAGGCAGCCTGTGAGTGGCTGGGCTAGACAGGCCAGAATCTGTAAAATGAGGAAGGCAGAAAAGGAAGACATTGCAGACAGGATTTGAAAGGGACAGACTTAATTTGTATTTTTCAAGTACTGGGCTGGAAGCTGAGAAAAGTGACAAAATATCCCGCACTCTTATGTTACTAAAAAGAAAGTTGTTTTAATGCAGCTTATTTTGTCAGTATTGTGTCCTCCTCAACAGTTCTTCCCCTAAGACTACGCCCTCATGCTACGCGGTCCTAGCTGCCAGAACAGGGGGTTTAAATGAGTGGGGGTCCAGAGGGAGCACAGTTTGCTGTTCCTGTTCCTGCCTTAGGAAAGCACATTGCCCCTCCGGTCCCAGAGATCTGAGAAGTCCTACAAACTGTGAGAGCCAGTTTGGTGTCGTGGTTAAGTGCGCGGACTCTAATCTGGGAGAACCGGGTTTGATTCCCCACTCCTCCACCTGCACCTGGCTGGATGACCTTGGGTCAGTCACAAGCTCTGGCACAGCTGTTCCAGAAAGTTCTCTCAGCCCCACCCATCTCCCAGGGTGTCTGTCTGTTGTGGGGAGGAGGAGGGGAAGGAGCTTGTAAGCCGCTCTGAGACACCTTTGGGTAGTGAAGGGCCATGGGGTATACATCCAATCTCTTCTTCTTCTACACGGGGGGGAGCAGGGTGTGACATTAAGTGCGAGTGAGGGACAGGCCACGCAAGCCACAGTCTTGTCAATCAAACTGAAGCGGAATCCAGACCAAGACCAGAGGCCGGGCTGGTGGGGAAGGCCGATGTTCCAGAGGGACCGAGCCCGCTTGCCCTTGGTGGGGAGGCACAGCAGGTGACCCACTTGGAGGTGCTCAGGGACCCTGCCGGGCGCTTTGAGAGGCAGGCTGGCCTCGTGGCCAGAAGTGCCTTTTCTCTGCTGCATCTGAGTGGCCCACTCTCTCGTCATTGATACTCTGCCTGTCTGACTCAGGAGGGGCAGCCGTGTTGTTCTGCCAGTCCGGCCCCACTGACCTTATTTACTGATTCATAATTATTTCCAGTCCGCCTTTCTCA
Source organism: Gekko japonicus (assembly GCF_001447785.1). Lineage (NCBI taxonomy): Eukaryota > Metazoa > Chordata > Lepidosauria > Squamata > Gekkonidae > Gekko > Gekko japonicus. The sequence goes on from NW_015165913.1 coordinate 175,242, forward strand.
CGTGGATTCAAGGCGCACCCTACAGCGTGAGACAGCACAGTCCACGGCATGGGGGATTCAGTAGCTAACGCACAGGGGAGATGGAGACGGGTGCCCGTGTCAGCCTGTGCGTAGTAGAGGCAGAGAGCTTTTCTACCGGGCAGGAGCTCACTTCTTCGGATCCCTGAAGACACAGTGTGAGCAGTGACTCACGGAAGCTCCTGCCCTGCCGCGTATTTTGTTAGTCCTGAGGGAGTTCTTGGACTCTTGCTCTTTCCTGCTACTAACACATGAGGGGGTTAGGAGCCTGGAGCCCCTGGAAAGGGCAGGGGCAGAGCAGAAGTCTTGTCGCGGCAGCCTAAGGGGTACCCCACAGTCGGCCTCCCTGCTTGCCCGGGCTTCCGAGGGGGGGGGGGGCTCGATGGCAGGCGTCTTTTGCGGAGGAAGAGACTTGGGGGCTTGCTATCTTAATCTTTGGTTTCAGCTGGGGATGTTTTCATTATTGCAAGCCACCTCGTACCAAGAGGGAGGGGACACACACACACACACGTTCCAATGAATAAATAAAACAATCACCACAACGTGGTAGCCAAAGGTTTTTGGGGAAACGTGCTCTCTAGGAGTCTGAAGGAGTAACTGGCCTGCCAAAAATGCTCCTGGACTCTCTGGCTCTTTCCTGCTGCTGCAGACAGACTGACTGACCCGGCTGCCCCTCTGGACCTCTGCTCTCTATGGCTGCCCTTTTCCTTACTTACCGTGCAGGCTGCGCCGGAGTCTGGCTTCTTTCTCCCCATCTTCGTCCAGCCCTTCGGCCTTCAGTTTCTTCCAACTCAGCTCATCCTTCTCTTGAATCTTGAGGTCGCTGTGCAGCTCGGCCAGTTTCACAGCAGAGAGATGGAGCTGCTCGGGCAGAGGAAAAGACCCCGTGAGTCACCCTGGGAGTCCGGTGGCATTCAAGCCCTCTGAGCTCCTGCCGCAAAGCGAGCCCATCGGGGCCAGGGAGGAAGGAGCCGGGGAGCCAGAAGCACTTCAGTGGGGCCAGCACTGGGAGAGGAGGGGGCAACGGCCAGAGGCAGCCTCACGCCACAGAAGGGGCGCTTTCCTCACAGGACAATTTCTCGGACACGGACACAAATCCGCACGGCTGGCTGGAGTGGTCACACCCTGCAGGCGCCTCTGTGGGGAGAGGGGAGCTACCCATCCATCACTGCCTGCCTCTGCGTAGCAACCCTGGGCTTCCTCGGTGGTCTCCCACCCAAGTATTAGCCAGGGCCAGTCCTATGGAGCTTCCAAGATCCGATGAGCCTGGGCTAGCCTCTGGGCTATATCTCGGTCAAGGCTTTTGATTTATTGTTTCACATTAATTGGACTGGAAACTGCCTTGAGCAGGACTCTGAAAAGGCAAGCAAGGGATGTGTCCTAAGTAAACTAACCCCCTCCCCTGACTTCTGGAATTGTGTCCTGCTTCGCTCCCAGCTTTCCTGGATTAACGGGCCCACAAAGAAGACTTCCGCTCCCTGTTTGTCCTTCAACAGCACAAGCAGCTTTCTCCAGATCAGCAATTCATTCCTGTTTCTAGCACGCACACAGCTTCTTTGTTCTCTGATCTCCACTAGGACGCGAGACCAACGGCCAGGACCCCATTGCCCCAGCGACCAACTGACTGTCGCTCCAGGACCAAGAAGACAGCTTCTAAGGGTCACAGAAGCGACGCAGCCCCTCCCACGCTGTGCATTCCACCCAGGCACGCTGCTAAGGCCACCCATTTCAAACACAAAAAGGTCTTCCGTCTCAAGGAACACCATAACTTGGACCTTTGGCTGCCCCACAGGGACTGGCAGCGCAGCTCGGCAGGCGAGGAAAAATCTGGAAGCCGGACTACCACAGAACCTCAGCCCCAAGTCTGCCAAATGCTTCCCTTTCTTCCCCACTTACATGCAGCCCATGCAGCAGAAGTAGAACAGGCCTGCCTTCTCACGTTGGGGCCTCCCAAAAACGACCCTACCCCGCTCTGTGGAACAGGGTTAACCAGGGTTCCCCTTCGGGGCTTTAAAAAGTGGGTGTGAGCCCACGTCTGTACGGGCACTACAGCTTCACCTCTGCCTTCAGCGCTGCCCAGGGTTGGGCTGATGGGCAAACGGCAGTCCCTGGCTTCCCAATACTCATGACGGTGGGTTTAGGGCTCTTTTTACGGCCAGTTCCCATCCTCTGTGTTTTGTCTCGGACTTCTCCCACCAGTGGTGTCTTGCCAATGATCTCACTGCATGCAGGCCCGCTGGATCACACACGTGTGCCTTGCTTAGTGAGGGCCAGGCGACATCACATCGGCCAGACAACTGAGCAGCCGGCAGAGGCAGAAAGAGAAGCCTGCGTGAACCACCTCAGGGTCCCCAGGTCCAAAGTCCAGCCGGCGACAAGATTAGTGGGCCAGCAATGAGGGAAAACACATTAACATCAACATCTCCGGCAGTTTAAACTTTAACATTCGGCCGTGCATCAGAGTAAGGCCAGCCAGCAGTGCTGTGCGTCCCGAGTCAGGAGACGTGACCGGAGGCGGAGGCCTGCGCTCAGAACTGAGGCCGTCTCCTCCCACCCACACTTACACACCCGGCAACTTGGAAGTAGGTTTAACGTATGTAATGGACCTTACCTACACACGTTTGTTTGTCTGCACTGGTTTCTTGAATGTAATGTTCCTTTTGTAATACTTCTTTTTGGCATATAGAACTGCATAACTGTTAGTAATTGTATTATTATTATTTTATTATTATTATTATTAGAAGAGAAGAAGAGATTGGATTTATACCCTGCCCTTCACTACCCAGGAGTCTCAGGGTAGCTTACAAACTCCTTCCCCTCCCCCTCCCCACCACAGACAGACACCCTGTGAGGTGGGCGGGGCTGAGAGAGCTCGGGCAGAAACGGCTCTTTTTTCCAAGAGCAGCTCTGAGAGAACTTGTGACTGACCCAGGGTCACACCAGCAGCTGCAAGCGGAGGAGTGGGGGAATCAAACCCGGTTCGCGCACATTTAACCAGGACACCAAACGGGCGTAACCCAGGCGTGCCCCACCCACCCACCCCCCACCCACGGCCGACCCACGGGCGCTGCTGCTCACCCGGCGGGCCTTGCCCCAGAGCTGGTCGAGCTTGGCCACGCGGAACTCGGCGGCGGCGGGAGGGGCGGGGTCGTTGGCCTCGCGCGAGTAGCGTCCGGCCCCCCCGGCCTGGGCGGAGACCAGGAGCCGCGCGGCGGAGCTCAGCGCCAGCCAGGCCCAGAGCGGCGGGGGAAGCAGCGCCCGCATCCTCGCCGTCCTCCTCCTTCTCGTCCTCCTCGCAGTCGGAGCGCGCGCGCCGGCGGACTACGGCGCCCACCGTGCACCGCGCCCCACGTGACCACGGCCCGCCTCCGCCGTCGGTCTGCTCCCCGCCTCTCTCCTCCTCTGAGCGCTTGGGATTGGCTGGCCGTCGCCTCAGCGACTCAAGCGCTCTCTCTGATTGGACAGGGTGCCTTCCAGGGAAGCCGCCACCAGCTAACCGCGCAGGCTCCGTGCCCGCGGCCAGGGCTCCTCTGAAGGGCCGGGGCTCCCTTGTCGTCGCCTAGGCAACCCGGCGCCGCAAGAGAGGGACACGCCCCTTCTCCCTCTCTCTCCTCCCCCCCGCCCCCGAACTGGACCGAACCACTCGAGAGCGGGGGGGGGGGGGGGGGGAGAGGAAAGGGAAACGCGGCCGCCCCTGAGGCGCTGGCTCTCTCCTTGCAGGGGCTTCACGCGACGGGGGAGGAGGAGGAGGGGGGGGCGCTTCCCAACTTGGCGCGTCCGTCCCCCACCCCCCCTTGCCTGCCCGGGGCGCCCTTCCAGGCGGGCCCGCTGCTGCTCTGGGCATCGTCGCTTCTGGCCGCGGGGGCTCCGGGCCGCGAGGGGGTGTGTCCGTGCCAGTGTTCCCTCTAAGCTCGCAACTTTAATGCCAAGAAGAGCTCAAAGAGGAGCGTTCTTGCTCACAAGACTCCACAGCTTAGAGGGAGACCGCTGCTGCTCTGGGCATCGTCGCTTCTGGCCGCGGGGGCTCCGGGCCGCGAGGGGGTGTGTCCGTGCCAGTGTTCCCTCTAAGCTCGCAACTTTAATGCCAAGAAGAGCTCAAAGAGGAGCGTTCTTGCTCACAAGACTCCACAGCTTAG
>NW_015165913.1:185087-188686 GCF_001447785.1 Gekko japonicus
TGTACAGATAACAACCTATGAGGTTGAAGATACAATGCCCAATCACAAGCGGTCCCGCTTTGCAACATGATTGGTAGACACTCCCTGGGCTAGGACTCCTATTGGTTACATTAGGATCCTAGCCCAGGCTGAAGCTTAACATTAAGTTTCAATGAGGCGATTCGCATGTCAGTATTTACATTCAAGTCAATACATAACACTCCCTCTCCTCCCCGCCACAGCCCTCCCGGGAGCGGGGTGGGAGGGCGCCATGTTGCCAGCTCCAGCCGGGGGGAATCCTGGAGATTTGGAGGCGGGGGAGGGGAGGCACCTCGCTGGGGTGCAGCGCCGCGGCGGGAAACAGCCTCTTTCTCCCGGCGGGGGGGGGGACCGCGCCGCGGGGGCAACCACCCTTCTTCCCCCGGGGGGGGGGGGGGCGGGAGTGTCGTCCGACCGGGGAGGAGGAGGTTTGTGAATAACCATTGATTTTGGTATATCCAGATGGCAACTTATACTTATGCATATTGTTGTTTTGGTATATCTTTGCTTTACTTTACAGTTGTACCCTGCAAATCGGTACTTTTACAAAAAAAAAAAGAAACTGTTAAATGTTAAATGTTTCATTACTTCAACAAAAATTTTAAATATTAAAAAAAGAACTCCTGCAGAAAATTCGGGGGGGGGGGGGTGTCACTGAGAACTCATCCACATCCACACAAAGCCGGCTGATAGGAAATCACACCATCAAGGCCCGTCTTGTCCAAGGCTCCCTCTAAGCTCTGGAGTCCTGTGAGCAAAAATTCTACTTGGTGAGCTCCTGGCATTAAAGTTGTGAGCAGGTGATTTGGCTGCTGCATGAATTAGTTTGCTCTTCTGGAGCCCTCCTTCCTGAGCTAAGACAAAAATCGGTGAGCTGGAGGTTAAGAAATCTGTGAGCTAGCTCACACGAACTCAGCTTAGAGGGAACACTGGTCTTATCTGCTCAGACCAGCAGTAGCTCTCAAGTCCCCGGGCTGGGGTCTTCCCCATCACCCGCTGACTGGTCCTTTGAACTGGAGGTGCTGCCAGGAATTGAACCTGGGACCAGAGGCCCTTCCAGGAGCTGCGAGCCAGCTGGGCCGCGGGAGCCCTTCTCAGGCTCCTTAGTCAGCTCACACCACACAGGGCTTCGTAAGAAGATAACTCTTTATTAGTGGTTCCAGTACTAAAGAACACGTGTACAGCTTGTGTCAGGAATGGCCGTCAGTACTAGGGCCTCTGACTTATAGTGAAATCGAACATTCCCCCTAGAAGCACGCATCAATGGATATGTTTCGCACACGCGGCAAGGCAAGCAGGCAAAGCAAACCAGCCATTGTCTTTCCCAGCCGTGGAAACTGCAGCTGGAACTTCTACAAGGCCATGCATAAGATAGTGCACAGTAGCTAAGCAGGAGAGAGCTGGGAAGGAGAAGGAGGATCCCCTCCGCATTCCAGATCCATGACAGGGCTACCTGACGTCCCTCCAGCCAGTCGTACCCGCCCTCAAGGCACAACCACCCTGCACCAGCGGCATTCGCCAGGGCTGGTCCCCTGAGAGGGCCACGCGGACCCTGTAGGGGGCAGAAGGTGCCCAAGGCTGCAGCCGGAATCATCGAGGGCCCGCTTTGCCCAGCAGCAGCGTGGGAGGGCCGTGTGGGGAGCGGGCCACTTCTGCTCTGCGAAGGGGATTTATGCTTCAGTGCACGGGAACAGGAAGCTGCTGAAGAGGACACAGGGGGGGCGGGGGCCACCGGGTGGAACCGATGCAGCCTGCAGCGAGCACCAGGCCCGGCCTCCTGCCCTGCCTCACCTTCACGATTGCTGGGCTCTGTGGCAGTTCGGGGCCCCCAAGAAACCAACCTTCCTGACCACGTGCCCCACCCCTCCGAGGCAGGAGCTCTCAGGCTGCTGGCCGCCACTCCGCCAGCCTCCCTCTGCTCATCGCCTCTCTCTAGGTCTGGGGCACCCGTCTCGGACTCTGGGCTGCGGGTCCCTCAGAATCCACCTTCTCCTTGGAGGGGCTGCTGTCCCTCTGAGCCTCAGCCCCCTCCCCCCCGTAAAAGAGCTCCTTGCCACCTCCTGGACCTTGAGCCAGCTGGTCTCATCGAGGGCTGTTCCCGGGCGAGGGGGCTCCTCCCTCCCACCTTCGCTGGCTGCCGTCACAGAGGTCTGGAGAGGCTCTGGAAGGGGCCGTCCTTCTCCTCTGGGGCATGGCCTGCAAGCAGGGGTGTAGGGCAGTGCAGGAATCTCCTTCCTGGAGAATTGGTAACCCAAAAGTGTTTGTGTGCTAAGAGAAGTCTGGTGATTCCTACGCAGTCAGTTTTGTGGCCTTGGCAGATAACAGAGAGCTTACACACACACGCACACACAAACATTCCTTAAGGATGCTCTAATGCTTGTAACTCCCGGTGTATAAATAAAGCTGTTGCGTGAGAGAGGGGAGTTCGTTCCTTCATTCATTCATTCAGACAGTTCCTGCAAGCTTGTCTCCTGTCGTCTTTGTATCACCTGCACCCCCACACCCCAAGGAGCAGCACCACAAGTGGCGCCCGAACAGGGACATCACTACACGGATCAATCTCACTAACGCCTGGCAAAGTCCCCTAGAAGCTTCCTCGCCGTGATTCACGGCCCCTCATTGGTGAGATGGGTGTCAAACTAGCATTACCCCTGCAGGCACATTTAAAGGAACTTCAGATTATTACCCAGAAAGCTGGCAGGCCAGTTTCTTCTGAGACCCTAACTCAATTGCTTTTTGAGATTCAGAAACAATGCTCTTGGTATCCAGAGGAGGGATCTTTGGCATTAAGAGACTGGGACATCATTGGAAAGATATTGCACACAGAGCCTAAAGCTCCTGTTGCAGTGTTAAAGTCTTGGTTTATATGCAGATATGCAATCAATGCAATTGCACCTGTTTTTCCTCTGGCCTCTCTTACATGCAATGCAGAGGCCCACCTTGCTTATTCCCAAGGGGCTCAATTGGTTTTACCTAAACCAATACAGTCTATTGTACTCTATCCCCCTCTTCCTTCAGTCCCAATTCTGACTTCAGTTCCAACTTTGATTTCAGAGGCATTCCCCACCTCACTGAGCCTGTTGCCAACGGCTCAGCTTGATAAGCAGCAGCATTCTCTTCCAACTCTTTCACTTCCCACTTCAAAAAGTGTTCTGATAAATCATTTAAAGAATCAGACCTCTTCCTTAGAGGAAATTAAAGCCACTTCATACCCTATTGTAACAGACTTGAACAAGAGGCTTCAGGACATGGTCTTACTGAGTACTTATGCTCCAGACATTCTAGCTCCTGCGCAGCTACAGAATCTTTCAAGTCTCACACTAAAAGCTTTTAGGCCATATCTTGATTTTATTAATAACCTGCAGGAAACTTTAAGATGTCAAAATGATACTGCAAAAATTCCCACCGAAATCATACATCAATTGGCTAGGAAAACCACTTTGCAAGAAAGTTGTTGTTTAAGAACTGGACTGGGCAAAGCCTCCTCTCTTTCTGATCTGGCAACAGTCATATAATAAGGCCATAGGCCCCCTTGGTGGTTTTTAAAGGATAGGGAGCTCAGAGAAGAGCTCAATTTCTTT
>NW_015165913.1:193112-198665 GCF_001447785.1 Gekko japonicus
CTCAACCAACAGCCTTCCTCTCTGGAATATGTTGTTCTTCATAACTACTAGCTTTAAATCTCCTGACTGTGCAGTGAGGGGGTACTCATTTGTGAGCGTGGAATCTCCTTTCTGTCTTGGCTGATGTGGCTGGCCCCTGACATCTACCCTGGAGATCAAGTCTGGCTACTGACACTTCATAACTACTAGCTTTAAATCTCCTGACTGTGCAGTGAGGAGGTACTCATTTGTGAGCGTGGAATCTCCTTTCTGTCTTGGCTGATGTGGCTGGCCCCTGACATCTACCCTGGAGATCAAGTCTGGCTACTGACGCTTCTAGCCAACAGCATTTGGCTGCTCCTGGCCTCCTTTGATGTTTCTGGCACCATCACTGCTCCTTTGCTTGAGGGAAATACCATCCTGGTTTCACGTCTTTTCCACATGACGAGTTGTGTCTCCGGTGGACCCTGAGCCTGACCTGACGTCAGTTTCCAGATGCCTATCTGGACCAGCAAGCAGATGGAAATTCCAGAAGCCACAAGGCCCTGTCTGTGCTTGACACACTTGCTATCGGTGTCACAGCAGCAGCGGGTCCCACAGCCGTTCCAGTTTCAGTGGGACCCACCCCTTTGCATTTTGCGTCCTTGCAGGCAAGCTTTGAAGCCTGTACTTGCACTACACCTTTGACAGAGACCAGCCAGCATTCTTATGTTCCAGCTTTGTTCCTGAACAATAAATTTTGCAATCAGCCAGCCGACACAGAACTCTTTATGCCAGCAAGAGATTCCAGTGATAGTGACAATACCTGTGGTGTCTCTAGTGAATCTGGGTTTTCTGTAAGCTGCCTTAGTAGTGGTTTCTTTGATTTTTTTTGACCCCAGTGAGCCATGCTTTATTTTTGAACCCGTCCCAAGCCATTTTAGTAGCCATATTGAAGAATATAGCCTAAGAAGACTATAGTAGTCATTTGGTCCCCTTGTATTCTGCACCTAGCTTTGACTCTCTTGATTTAAATGACTTTGGACTTTCCATTGATCCTTTTCATTTGCACCATCCATGACCGAGTGAATATTTTTGGGTTTATTTTGTTGTGATCATTTTTATGTTGATGTATATGAGCAGGACTATCAAAAGAATGTTTAGGTATTCTATATTAGGTATTATGTAACCACAAACATTACTATTGGTATTGCTTTAGCTATGCCAGCATTTAATGGTATTTACAGCTATTGCTGATGTTACCCCCTCCTCTTGATTATTAGTTTGGTTGTTGTAATAGATTCCATGACAATGGCTGAGACCATTCATTGTGCTTATTTTTATACTCCTCATTTGGAGCCACACCTTTGTGTATGTATTCAATGATTGCCAACAGCTCTCTCTCTTCATCGCTCTTCGCCTCAAAATGATAAAGATCAGACTTCCCTCTTAGCTACGCATTACAACAATACAAGGGATTTTCACCTTAAAAACAAAAGGGATGACATGTGGGGGCAGTGGAGGCCCGGGGGGGGGGGATTCACTGCTCCTCTGTTCTCCTGGCTGTTCACCTGGAAATTGGGAACCTAGCTAATTGCATAAGGCGGATGGAATGTAGGAGCAATGTTGTCGGCTCTTTTGTGGCAGGCCCCAGAGTGGTAACATTGTTCCTGCATGGAGGACGCATCTCCTAATGTGCTGAATTCATCGTGTGAAGCTACCTTGGCAAAAAGGTTTTCACATTAAAACAATAAAAAAAGGGATGACATGTAGGGCAGTGCAGGAATCTCCTTCCTGGAGAATTGGTAATCCAAAAGTGTTTGTGTGCTAAGAGAAGTCTGGTGATTCCTACGCAGTCAGTTTTGTGACCTTGGCAGATAACAGAGAGCTTATACACACACGCACACACAAACATTCCTTAAGGATGCTCTAATGCTTGTATCTCCCGGTGTATAAATAAAGCTGCTGCGTGAGAGAGGGGAGTTCTTTCCTTCATTCATTCATTCAGACAGTTCCTGCAAGCTTGTCTCCTGTCGTCTTTGTATCGCCTGCACCCCCACACCCCAAGGAGCAGCACCACACAGGGGACCGAACCCTCCTGAACGTGAGGCCAGAGGACTTGAAGGCCCTGAACGGCTTGGGGCCAGGACACTGGAAGGACTGTCTCCCCTCCCATACTCCCCCCCCACCCATCAGTGAAGGCCTGTCTCGCAAGACCCATTTCCTGTGTGCTCTCACCTTCACAGGCGAGGTGGATGGTGACCAGTTGTGTTCCCTCTAAGCTGAGTTACATGTGAGCCAGCTCAACAGTTTTTTAGCCTCCGGCTCACACATTTTTGTCTTGGCTCAGGAAGGACGGCTCCAGAGCAAACTGATTCATGCAGGAGCCAAATCGCTCGCTCACAACTTTAATACCAGTGGCTCACAAAGTAGAATTCTTGCTCACAAGACTCCACGGCTTAGAGGGAGCATTGGTTACATGCAAAGTGGGGCACGTGATAAGCAGTGTTCCCTCTAAGCTGAGTTAGTGTGAGCTAGCTCACAGTTTTTTAGCCTCCAGCTCACAAGTTTTTGTCTTCGCTCAGGAAGGGTGGCTCCAGAGCAAATTGATTCATGCAGCAGCCAAATCGTTTGCTCACAACTTTAATGCCAGCAGCTCACAAATTGGAATTTTTTCTCACAAGACTCCACAGCTCAGAGGGGGCATTGGTGGTGACTAGAACGGGGCCTTTCCTGTGGTAGCCCCTTTGCCTTTGGAAAGCCCTCTCCCTTAACGCTTGCCTGGGGACTGTTTTATTTGCTTTCAGGTGCCAGGCTGAAACCCATCTTAATTAACTGGACACTGTTAAATAGTGGGTTCCATGGATGAGCAGGCTCAAGTCTCTATTTGTGATTACAGCAAGAGCAAGACAAGACTCCAGAGCCTCAGCTCTGTTAAATAGCATGCAATTCCCATACCCAAACACAGTCCACTCCCAGTGATAGGCTATTTACAAAACATTACAGCTCTGTTAAATAGCATGCAATTCCCATACCCAAACACAGTCCACTCCCAGTGATAGGCTATTTACAAAACATTACTACTCAAAACATTACTACTCAACTAATGCTGAAAGTGAAGAGGACCTAAAGAGCCTCTTGCTCAGAGTAAAAGAGGAGAGCGCAAAAGTGGGCTTGAAGCTCAACATCAAAAAAACTAAGATCATGGCGTCCGGCCCCATCACTCCTTGGCAAATAGAAGGGGAAGTCGTGGAAGTAGTGACAGACTTCACGTTCCTGGGATCCCAGATCACCGCAGACTGTGACTGCAGCCATGAAATTAAAAGACGCCTGCTCCTTGGGAGGAAAGCGATGGCGAACCTAAACAGCATGATAAAAAGTAGAGACATCACCCTGCCAACAAAAGTCCGCATGGTCAAAGCAATGGTATTCCCAGTAGTCATGTATGGCTGCGAGAGTTGGACTATAAGGAAGGCCGAGCGCCAAAGAATAGATTCTTTTGAACTATGGTGCTGGAGAAGACTCTTGAGAGTCCCTTGGACTGCAAGGAGATCAAATCAGTCAATCCTAAAAGAAATCAACCCTGACTGTTCCCTGGAAGGCCAGATAATGAAACTGAAGCTCAAATACTTTGGCCATCCAATGAGAAGGGAGCACTCACTGGAGAAGACCCTGATGCTTGGAAAGATTGAAGGCCAAAGAAGATGGGGACGGCAAAGGATGAGATGGTTAGACAGTGTCATCGATGCAACGAACATGAAGTTGAGCCAACTTCAGAGGACGGCGGAAGACAGGAGGGCCTGGCGGGAGCTGGTCCATGGGGTCGCGAAGAGTCGGACTCAACTGTGCGACTGAACAACAACAACAACTACTCAATTGGTTACTTTCAGAATCCCAAGCTCAGCCAGTCTCTGGGATGATTCAATCAGGAATGATTCAGTCCCCATACATAACACCTTTACCCCATTCCCCCTGGTTACGGTCTGCTTCTTCCATTCCAAGACTGGGTTTGATGCTGCTCACAACCCCTGTTTTAATATTGTGTTTTTTAACCATCAGTCTCCTGGAGCAGGACTCTGAAGAGGGGGCACAGAAATATTCCCAATAATTTAAACAATTATTTATGTCTTTCAGCGGTTACATACAGTGTAAGAAAATGAACTCAGATTGTTGATGGAGGCTGATACACACACACCTCTGCTCCATATGCTTATCTAATTCCCTTTTGAAGCCGTCCATGCTTGTAGCCGCCACCACTTCCTGAGGCAGTGAATTCCAAGTGTTAATCACTCTTTGGGCACTCTTTGAGCAGCATGTTCTCTGAAGCCCCCTCCAAGACAGAGCCGCTAAGGATCTGCCGCTGCCCATAAAAGAAGAAGAGAAGAGATTGGAGCTGGGTGCAGTGCTGAGAATGGGGCACTTGGAAGTGAAGGGGAGCCACCCCCCTTCTGCCACCCCCTCCCGAACAGGACAAGCACACGGGGGGGGGTGCGGCCTTTGCAACTCCCGCTTTCCCCCTTCACAGCTGCCCCCAGCAAGAGGACAGAGACCCACTCAGGTGGGGAAGTGGGCCAAGGGGAGAAGCCCCAAAGCAAATGCTCCACGAGAGAAGGTCACTTGCCCCGGGTGTCCGAGGCTGAGGTCCGCTCGCCCATCGATCCTGGCTCCTCCTCTGGGGCCTCCCCATTGTCAGATTATTGCCAGAACACTGCCCCCTTCCCTTTGTTATTCTCGATGGCATCTGAGGTCCCCCCTCCGTGGCGAGCATCACTGGTCAGAAAACAGAGCTCAGAGGTTCCACCTGGGCCACCAACCACACGGGAGTTGCAGAGCCCAACATGAAGAAGGGAACCAGGGCGCTCTAGTCCACACGCTCTCTTGGGACTAGGGGCCGTGCCTCTGCTCTCCCCGCTCGCCAGCCTGCTCACCTGGAGGAGCCTCCCACTCCCCTCGCTCTTTGCAACAGAAGCGCCAGTTCTTTGTGGCAGGCCGACCTCGCCCGCCAGGTGCATTTCAGGACACTCAGGAGGAGCTTCCCTGACCTATCTGGGCCTCTGCGGGCAGTGGTGGTCAGAGTGTCTGGCACAGACCCAGGAGACCCAGTTTCAAACCCCCCAGCTGTGCCATGGAAGGTTGCTGGCTGACCTTGGCCCAGTGACATGCTCTCAGTCAGACCCACCCCACTGGGATGTTGTGCGGATAAAACGGAGAGGAGGAGAACTAGGTGAGCGGCTTTATGTCAGCCTGGGGGAGGAAGGCAGCACAGACCGTGAGGAACCTTCCCACCGAAGTGGCACCTATTTATCTACTTGCAATTTCTTGCTTTCGAACTGCTAGGTTGGCAGGAGCTGGAACTAGAGATGGGAGCTCACTCCATCATGCGGCAACTCGGCAACAGCCTGCAGTTCAGCGTCTTAACCACTTGAGCCACCGCAGCTCCTTTTATTAAGGTGTACACATAACACATAACTAAAACATACAGCAGTTAAAAGAAATAGTCAAAGTTTCAGACTTAAAAGGCTTGTACAACCAAGTTATTTATAATGCAAATACAATTGATGGGTACAATCTTTTGACCTAAGGACCATATGTGTT
>NW_015165914.1:0-1505 GCF_001447785.1 Gekko japonicus
AAAGCTAGGCCTTAGGTGGGTCACCAGAGACAAAAATCCATTGCGTTGGGGAGGGTGTGTGTGTGTGTGCATTGATATCTGACCTCTTGCCCAGCTTTTGGAGATACGTTGGGGTAATTACTCAGGAATGTGACTTTACTGAAGGTGAACATATTAAATAATCATTTGTGGGTGTGGGAAATCGTATGGATGGAGTCTGGTTTCTGTTTTGGTAAGACGTGTTTCCCCATGTGTTCCAGAGAGCGCCTAACTTCAAGGCACCCAGAATGAATGTTAATAGTAGTGATTAAAATGCTATCTCTGTGTACGTGGCATCTTAAAGAGATTTAATAGGCGGAAAAAGAAAGAAAAAGACAGAACATCCCTGTACATATAAAGAACAAAGCTTGAGTCCAGTGGCATCTTTAAGATCAAAAAAGTTTGTTTCTGGGTATAAGCTTTTGTGTGCATGCACTAGACTCAAACTTGTTCTCAAAATTCTTCGTGTTCATACACATTCGAAAGCTTATACCCAGAATTAAACTTTGTTGGTCTTAAAGGTGCCACTGGACCCAAACTTGTTCTCAAACTTCTTTGTGTGCATACACATAAGAGCTTATACCCAGAATTAAACTTTGTTGGTCTTAAAGGTGCCACTATTTCAAACTTTGAAATAATCAGAGATATACTGCCTTTGGATACAGAGTTGTCTAAGAAGACATCAGGGTTCATAGCTGCTGACAGACTGGTCTTCCATGAATTTGTCCACTTTGCATTCACTTTTGGTTGGAGCCTCGCCTGTCAGTTTATTTGGCTCTCGCTGCTATCAACATTCCATGGCTCCCAGAGCATACTTGGTCCTCACCTGGCCATTTGAGGTATTTCTTTTACAAAATCGGGTTTTTTGCATACCTTGGGACCCTTGAGGATGGACTGACCACTTCCTGCCCTGGTTGCCATTACTGGTATGGGAAGAAGGGCAGCCACCTTACTACTAGATATTGTACAGGAATCCACGGCCTTCAGTTTGCCAGACTTGAGCAAGGCTGTTAAATGACAGGATGTTTAGAAGGTTATTAATTCATAGAGTTGCCACATAAGCTGGAATGCAACTTGACAGCACATAACTCACACATAATATAGGAGTATCAACTATATTCCACACATATGAATATATTCTTTGGCAACTGTAAAGCAGTTCAGTTTTGTGATGGAAATGCAAAAGAGCTCACAAATTTTGAAGTGTGACAACATCTTGGGTGGGGTTACCAGACAGGTGTCATTTCGTAGAAAAAGAGGTGCAGGAGCTCATTAGCATAACTCATTAGCATAACTTATTTGCATATGCCACACCCCCTAACATCACCAGAAGTGTGTCAGAAGGCAACACCCACCGCTCAGGCTCCACTGTACTGTTTTGGATTGCCAGCTATTGGGGGGGACGGGGTTGTGGAGAGCTTGTACCTGAATAAAACTTGGTCTTAAAGGTGCCACTGGACTGTTTTGGACCAGGGGACCGGGGGGGG
>NW_015165914.1:1518-5034 GCF_001447785.1 Gekko japonicus
GGGTTCTGCAGCTTACCTGGCTGCTTCTTGCTCTGACTGAGGGCTGCTGGGAGCAGGGGGTGGGGCTTGTTGCATGTGCCCACCCCCTGGGCTCTTTACTGCCGGAGCTCCGCTCCTGTGCGCTCCTGCAGGAAATGACCCCCTGTTACCTGATGCCCTCTTTTTATGGTGTCTGTCCTCTTTTGGGCTCTTGTGAAAAACCTGATGAAAATGTCCTCTTTTTGGGTTCAAAGGTTAAGAATATTCCTAGTCAGTAGCAATGATCACAGCTTAAATAGTAGGAGTATTTAAAAGGAGATTCATCACAGTGATGATCACTCGTTTGAAGTAATCAGTTGGGATATATGTCCTCTTTGTTGCTTTTCAAAATATGGTAACCCTATTTTAGGCCTACAAGTGTATCTTTTTAGTGTTTAAAACAGACTGTGGAAGCAAGACTGGTTTCTGTGTGGTTCTGGAAACGGCAACCTCCCTCACCGTTCCTGAAAGAGCAGTTTCTGTCAGAGCTCTCTCAGCCCCACCTACCTCACAGGGTGTCTGTTGTGGGGAGGGGAAGGGAAAGGAGTCTGTATGCTGCTCTGAGACACCTTTGGGTAGTGAAGGGCGGGGTGTAAATCCAATCTCCTCTTCTTTTACCTCACAGGGTGTCTGTTGTGGGGAGGGGAAGGGAAATGGAGATTGTCAGCCGCTCTGAGACACGTTTGGATAGTGAAGGGCGGGGTATAAATCCAAACTGTTCTTCTTCTTCTTCATATATAAAAGAAGAACAGAAACATTGGGATCTACACATTTTCCCCATGTTTATGATCTGTCAAAATGTCAAAAAAGGGAGAGATGACTGACGGGAGGGTGGAAAGTGCCAGTTTGGTGTAGTGGTGTAGAAGTTCTTCTTCAAGTCATAGTTGACTTATGGGGACCAGAAGAGAAATGTTCAGAGGTGGTTTGCCATTGCTGGCCTCTGCAGAGCGACCCTGGACTTCCTTGGGGGTCTCCCATCCAAATGCTAACCAAGGTTGACCCTACTTAGCTTCTGAGATCTGGCAAGAGCATAACAACGAATGGATTGTCCACACCTCAATGGCAGCATGATGCAGATGCTGTCGGGGTGATTATCTGTGGAGATCAGGAGCTAACTATTTGAATATTTTGATATTTATGTCATTGTGTAGATTAATATATTTATTTTAATCCCAATGTTTTATGCCTTTAAGCACTGAAGATGTCCTTTATGTGGATTTCTCTTCCCTCAAGTCAATGAAATGTGTTCTTTTAAAGAAAAAGAAAAAAAGAAACTGACCCAGTTTTAATTCCTGGCTGAGTGATTCGGCCTTTGGGGTCCAGGACTCAACAGAGGCGGACTCTGAAATATAGAGACCACCTCATTGTTACAGATCAGGTACTAGGAGGACTCCGGACAGGGTGACTTCAAGTTGCGACTGGCATGCAGCTAAACTCCAAGAAGGCACACGCTGCTCCTCCAGGGGAGGAAGGCCGCTTTGCTTTTGTCAACATGCAGGCCACGTGTGCCACGTGTGCTGAACTGTGGTTGAGCTCCTGCCAGGATCCAAGAGAAGACTGAGATGCCTGAGCACTTTGCAGCGGCAATGACACATGGGAATCCTTCCGAAAGTTCAGCGCCAAAGACAGGTGGCCCGCAACACTGTTCTCAAGATAGGCTTGCCTGCTGCTGGTGCTACACAGATATTTCTGGTGATTACCGGATACCTTTCGACCACTGCCCATGGAGTTCCTCCCCCCACCGCTTAGTAATTGGGGCTTTTTTTCTGGAATGGAGTTCTGGAACCCTTTCGACAAAATTCTTTTTAAAATGATTAAAAGTTCATGAGTTTTCAGTATACAGATTGAAAACTTCATTTCCCTCCTGAGAGTTCCGGCACCTCTTTTTCCAAAAAAATTAAAAGCCCTGGTAATACTTGGAACCTAGCAGTTCGAAAGCAAGAAATTGCAAGTAGATAAATAGGGACCACTTCGGTGGGAAGGTAACAGCGTTACGTGCGCCTTGGTGTTTAGTCATGCCGGCCACATGACCACGGAAACGTCTTCGGACAGCGCTGGCTCTTCGGCGTTGAAACGGAGATGAGCACCGCAACCCTAGAGTCGGACTCGACTGGCTTTCGAGCAAGGGAACCTTTACCTTTACCTAATACTTGGAGAGCCAGTTTGGTGTCGTGGTTAAGTGCACGGACTCTAATCTGGGAGAACCGGGTTTGATTCCCCACTCCTCCACTTGCACCTGGCTGGAGGACCTTGGGCAAGCCGTAGTTCTGATAAGAGGTGTTCTTGAAAAAGAGCAGTTACTGTCAGAGCTTTCTCAGCCCCACCCACCTCACAGGGTGTCTGTTGTGGGGAGGGGAAAGGAAAGGAGTTTGTAAGCCACTCTGAGACACCTTTAGGTAGTGAAGGGCGGGGTATAAATCCAATCTCTTCTTCTTCTTCTTCTTAGCATTTATATATTCTTTACAACAGCCCTGTAAAGTAGGCCATTGTCAGCACTGGATTTATGCACACCCTAAGTAAATAAAAACTTTTTTAATGCTATGGAGCCTCTTGAATTTTCCATAGGTGAAGGCCTTGGCATACCTTAATCTGTCCCTGGCCAGCGCTATTATCCAGGCAGCTAGTGTAGCATAGCATCTAGAGCTGCAGCGCTAAACATGCTCACATATTATTGTTTTTTATGACTTTTTTATCCCACTCTTCCACCAAGGAGCTCAGGATAGTGCACACAGTTCTCCCCTCTTCCACTGTATCCTCACAACAGCCCTGCAAGGTAGGTTAGGTCAAATAAGTAACCACCTGGCTCAGGGTCACCCTATTCCCTCCGGCAAGCGAGTTCTTAAATACTTGCCCCCATATCCACCTTTCCTCACCTCGTTCCAACTTTCCTTTGTTTCTTCCCTTCTCTCTTTAAGGTTATAGATTCAGGTAGATAGCCGTGTTGGTCTGAAGCAACAGAATACGAAAGCTTATACCTAGAATTAAACTCTGCTGGTTTTAAAGGTGCCACTGGACTCACAATGTGTTGCTTCAAATCCACACAGCTAACCACCTGAATCTGATTATTCCAGTTCTTCTGGGAGGAAGACAGATATTGGCTATGCCTAATGGTGAAGGAGCTGCGGTGGTTCAAGTGGTTAAGACGCTGAACTGCAGGCTGTGGAAGGTCGGTAGTTCAGCAGTTCGAGACCCGGGTTGCCGCATGACGGAGTGAGCTCCCATCTCTCGTTCCAGCTCCTGCCAACCTAGCAGTTCGAAAGCAAGAAATCGCAAGTAGATAAATAGGTACCACTTCGGTGGGAAGGGAACAGTGTTCTGTGCGCCTTGGTGTTTAGTCATGCCGGCCACATGACCACGGAAACGTCTTCGGACAGTGCTGGCTCTTCGGCTTTGAAACGGAGATGAGCACCGCAACCCTAGAGTCGGATTCGACTGGCTTTCGAGCAAGGGAACCTTTACCTTTACCTTTTAATGGTGAAGGACCTGACCAGGCGTGGA
>NW_015165914.1:5395-17375 GCF_001447785.1 Gekko japonicus
TACCGTGGACTGCCAAAAAGACAAATCGGTGGGTTCTAGATGAAATCAAGCCTGAATTCTCCCTAGAAGCTAAAATGACTAAACTGGGGCTAACGTACTTTGGTCATGTTATGAGAAGACAAGAGAAGACACTGGAAGAGACAATCATCGAAGAGACACTCCTCAGAGCGGTTGCTCAGTGGAGCAGGCTTCCTGGGGAGGTGGTGGGCTCTCCTCCTTTGGAGGTTTTCAAACAGAGGCTAGATGGCCCTCGGACAGCCACGCGGATTCTGTGAACTGAGGCAGATTATGAGAAGGGAGGGCAGGAAGGGTTGCCTCAGTGCTTTGTTCTCGTGGCCCTTTCTTGCATGCCCTGGGAAATGCTGATTGCCACTTTAGGGTCAAGAAGCAATCCTGGAGGTTTTTTGACATCTTCTGGGTGTGGAACAGGGGGTCACTGCGGGTGTGGAGGGGGAGGTATTTGTGAATTTCCTGCATTGTGCAGGGGGCTGGACTAGATGACCCTGGAGGTCCCTTCCAACGCGACGATTCTATGCTAGGACAAGTGGAAGGCAGCAGGAAATGAGGAAGGCCCAACAGGAGACGGATGGACTCAGTCAAGGAAGCCACAAAGGCCCTCGGTTTGCAAGACCTGAGAATGGCTGTCAAATATTAGGAGGTTTTGGAGGACATTCATTCATAGGGCCTCCATAAGTCGGAAGCGGCTTGACGGCACTTAACTTGCATGCGTAGAAATGTCTGGCTCTCCAAGTGGGGTTGCCAGCTCTGGGTTGGGGGGGCGGGTTTTGGGGCGGGACTTCAGTGGGGGATAAGGCCATTGAGATCACCTTCTAGAGCCACCCTTTCCTCCAGGTAGATTGACCTTTGTCACCCGGAGATCAGTTGTAACAGAGGGAAGTCTCCAGCCACCATCTGGAGGTTGGCAGTCCCATCACCAAGGTCCATGCCCGGCCTCAAGGAACTATTGTCTGAACGCAGCCACAGAAGCCCCCGCATGTCATCGGTAACTGGTTAAGGAGAAATGTGCATGAGTCCTCCGTTGTGGCAGGGTTCGTGCCCCGCTTTCCCCACCCTCCTCTCCACACCGAGAACCACTGGGGTCAGGGGTCATTTCGTAGAAAAAGAGGTGCAGGAGCTCATTAGCGTAACTCATTAGCATGACTTATTTGCATATGCCACACCCCCTGACATCAGTGGAAGTGTGTCAGAAGGCAACACCCACCGCTCAGGCTCCACTGGACTGTTTTGGATTGCTAGCTATTGGGGGGGGGGGACGTGCAGATCTGTCCTCGCGGAGGAAGGAGAGCTTGTACCTGAATAAAACTTGGTCTTAAAGGTGCCAGTGGACTGTTTTGGACCGGGGGGGCGGGGGGGGGGCTCTGCAACTTACCTGGCTGCTTCTTGCTCTGACTGAGGGCTGCTGGGAGCAGGGGGTGGGGCTTGTTGCATGTGCCCACCCCCTGGGCTCTTTACTGCCGGAGCTCCGCTCCTGTGCGCCCCTGCAGGAAATTACCCCTGAGCACAGTCATGTATAGAGTTTACACCCTCCCGAGTTAACCGGATTCCAGGTTTAATCCTGCCATTTGGCTGTAAACTGATTCCAGCAGTACGTCCCAGATACAGTGAGAGTGAGGTTCTTGTTGGGAAGGAATGCATGCTGGGCTGTGAAGGGTCTTATGTATGACTGCCAACTCAAGGTAGGGAAATTACCGTGTGTGTGTGGGGGTTTGAGCCTGGGGAAAGCAAGGTTTGAGGAAAGGGAGGGACCTCAGTAGAGTATAGTGGAGGGGTGTCGAACTCATTTGTTATGAGGGCCGGATCCGACATAAATGAGACCTTGTTGGGCCAGGTCAGGTGTGTCATAAAATGTAATGCCAGGTAGCGGAGATATAAACTTTATAAAGGACCCAAACACAAAGGTTTTTTTTTACTTAAAATAAAAACATGCTTAAAACATTAGCACTCTTGCAATATTTTGTTTATTTAACTGTGTCTGATAACTGACACCTCTTGCTCCAAATTATTGCGTCAAAATGTCTGTGCTGTTGCAATCTTGAGTATGCTGTTCAGGTGTGCATCTGTAAGCTGCAAACCAGCAGCAGAACTGTAAGAAGAAGCAGAAGACAGCCAGTTCCACTGTGGGCCTGATAGAAGCCCTCTGGGGGCCTCATCTGGTCCCCGGGCCACATGTTTGACACCCCTGGTATAGTGCAACAGTGTCAGGTCCCTGGCTAAAACACTCTCCACACACACTATTGGCAGTGAAATGCTTTATTGAAGATATGCTCGCTGTAGGTACGAGGACTTTTGTTAGGACTGAAGAAAATGGCGGGAAATTACAGGCTATAGGTAAAATATACAGGTTATAGCATAAAATTCCACACTCATACGTCACACCTAACCCCCAGCGTTACTATGGCAACACAGACAGATATATGGTGCCCTATCTAACCTAGCCTAGGCACAGAGAGTCTTCAAGGTCAATCACACGAGAACCAACTCTTGGGGCACAGCTTAAGGAATGATGATGGCTACTACCCCCATGCACTGCAACAACACGCACCCCCCCCCAGGAATTCAACATGACAAGCGAAGGGAAAGCAGAACTTAAGGAAACGAACGTTAGGGCTGAGCTTGACAAATCGATTCCACTTTCCAAAGCAGCCATTTTCTCCCGGGGCACTGATCTCCCTGTAGTCTGGAGATCGGTTGTAATTCCAGGGGATCTCCAGGCCCCACCTGGAGGATGGCAACCCTAGTCTGACATGTGTGCTTTGTGACTCACAGGCTAGGCCATCGAGTTTGGTGAAACCGGTGGCTTTGAGGAAGCTTCCAGGCAGATACCTCGCCCACCAAGAGGGCCTGCCGTCCCTTCCAGTTCCGCCACTCCAGCAGACCTTGGATCGTTACCTGTTGGCGGTGCAGCCCATCATCAGCGAGGAGGAGCTGAACCACACCAGGCAGCTGGTGGAGGAGTTTCGGAGGCCGGGCGGTGTCGGGGAACGCCTGCAGAAGGGGCTGGAGAGGAGGGCTCGGAAACATGAGAACTGGGTGAGTGGCCGGCTCGGGTCCCAGAGGAGGTCGGAACAATAAGGGGGTGGCTTGGGCCTGATTCATATGTGCAGGAGAAGAAGGTGGCCGAATGGGCTGCACTGCTTCAAGCCGCTCGTGGAGAGTGACGTTCTGGTATTGGAGTGTTCCCCTGTATTTAAAAAAAAAGAAAAATCACTCCCTGAAAATAGAAAAACAGCAAAGGGCAAAGGTGTGGAGTCTTTTGCCTTGTTTCTACTTGGAAGTAGCATTTTGCTCAAAAGGAATATGCAAAGCTAAAATCTACCATGTATAGTCTCAAGTGGTGCCTTACGTTGTACTCCCTGGTTTCCTTGCGTGTGTGAACTAGACCTAAGATTGAACAATCTATAACTGACTTTTGACCCGGGGATCCCTTAATGTACGAATACTGCAGAATCTGCCTGTGTACCCTTGCGCTTCACCACCAGAAACTGTAACCTCGATCCTGCCTTCGTGCTGACCTTAGGCTATTAAATCAACCCCTCTTGTCTTCCCAGCTCTCGGACTGGTGGCTGAAAACGGCATACCTGGAGTATCGTCTCCCTGTGGTGGTGCATTCGAGTCCTGGCGTGGTATTGCCCAAGCAAGATTTTCAGGATCGGCAAGGCCAGCTGAGGTATACCAGCTTCCCGGTTTCTAGCCTCTATGATACATCTGACGATCTGTTCTCACTGTTTGTGTTTTTTGGTTATCAGTCTTAGAATGTGCAGCCAGTATGTATTTTCTCTCCCCCGCAAGCCTCCAAATTGAAGTTGGAAAACCATGAATGCAGACACTGTTTTTTCTGCTCTTATATTAAAAAAAAACCTCTTTCCCCCAAGAATCAAAAGGTAGCTGTAGTCATGGTTTTCAAGCTTTAATCTGTGGTCATTCTGGGCAGTGAAAGCCCATGCTAACAGAGTGTTGTCTGTCTGTCTTCCAAGGATGTGGCCAGAATGGAGCGAGTACAGAACAATGAGGATGATCAGGGGCCTGGAGACCAAGCCCTACAAGGAAAGGCTGAGGGACTTGGGGATGTTCAGTCTGGAGAAGAGGAGGTTGAAGGGGGACATGATTGTTCTCTTGAAATATTTGAAGGGCTGTCACTTAGAGGAGGGCAGGGAGCTATTCCTGTTGGCAGCAGAGGAGAGGACTCGCAACCATGGGTTTAAATTATGGGTGGAAAGATAGCTGCTGGATATTAGGGAAAAAATTTTACTGTAAGAGTAGTTCAGCAGTGGAATCAGCTGCCTAGGGAGGTGGTGAGCTCCCCCTCACTGGCAGTCTTCAAGCAATGGCTAGACAAACACTTGTTAGGGATGCTTGAAGTTGATCCTGCGTTGAGCAAGGAGTTGGACTAGATGGCCTTGTATGGCCCCTTCCAACTCTGTGATTCTCTGATTCCTGCTACATTTTTGGCATCAGTAGGCAGTAGAACAAAGGTGCTGGATTTGTACAGTTACACTGCATTTTACGAGGATTTTGAGGCTTCTGTTCCCCTCCCCCTTTTAATTTTGGGACACTTTGTCAATGTCAGTTTTATTTATCTGGGTCACTTATACGCCTCCTTTCCACTTTGGAAATATGTGCCTGAGCAGCCTGCATATTAATGAAAAGGAATGGGAACGTAATGGGAACATTCAAGACTCATCGACATATGCAGTTCTACAGATTCCATCTCGAGAAGACTTCGAGAGTTGGAGCTGGCCCCGGGAGAAGCAGTTTGGTCTCAGACGTAGATCTGTAAGACCCAGGTTCAAATTCGACCATGCGATGAAGCTCGCTTGGTGACCTTTTTAGAAATAAATTTCTCCCGCTTATCATGTAATTCTCTCCTCTTCCCCCCTCTCCTCACAATAACAACCCCGTGAGGTAAGTGTAAGCTGAGGGAATGTGACAGGCCCAGGGCCCCACTGGTGGGTTTCCTGGTCCCACTGATGGACCTCCTGATGGAACTTGGGGTTTGGCCACTGTGTGATGTAAAGTATTGGGCTGGATGGGCCATTGGCCTGATCCCACATGGCTTCTCTTATCTTCTTATATCGCCCGGCTGCCTTCCAGGGCAGAAGGGGTGATTTGAGCCTGCTTGTCCCAGGTCATAGTCTGACACTTTAACCACCACCGCCATACTGTCTCAACCTAACCTACCTCACAAGGCTGTTAACAAGGATAAAATGGGAAAGGGAGAATTATGGACACCGCCCTGAGCTATAGGAGGAAGGGCGGTGTAAAAATGCACCAGAGAGATAAATAGAACTTAGCAATAATAGCAATAAGGGATCTAACTTGAATGAAATACAATTAAGGTGCCCTTGTGGACACACCGTACGGTCGATTTCCTGGGTGGCGCATTGTCGATCACTCTTCCTTTGCCCCAGTCTTGGGGTGATCTCTGCGGCTGTTGCTGAAAGGGAAGCTCTGACCTTTGTACAGGATCCCCTTTTCCACACTCGGCCGTCCTCCGTTGCGCCTGTCGCCTTTCATCTGTTCTCCAGCGGTGCTAAAAATACCAGCCAATCCAAGGAAAGATCAGGCGGGCCTCAGCGTAGAAAGAATCTCTCCTCTTTGGAGCAGTGCCCTGTCCGAGGCCGGCTGGCTGGCAAGAGTTCAGGGCTGAGCCCCTGGACCCGTTTGGAAGCCAAGGCCAGATCCCCAATAAATAAAGCGAGGGATTGGACAGGGCTGCGGCCTTTGATCAGTAGATTTCAGGCGGCTAGCCAACGTCTGTTTACTTGGGAGTCAGCCGTGTTGAACAAAGTAGGACAACCTCTCGGTAAACGCTGGCACTGCAGATGCACTGCAGCTTGGTTTGGAAGCTGGTCTCGTGTGTGGGGTGTAATTATTTTTGAAATAAATGAAAACTTTAATTGATGAAGGGCGAGGGCCCCTTTAAAGGCGTGAGGTTGGGGATCAAGGGTGCCCACTCACTTTGCTGGGTGTTTGGAGTGGGGTTGTAACAGGGAATGAAAGGGGAAAATATTAATTATTTTCATGCTTTCAGGGAGGGGCCGTGGCTCTACGCTGGAAATTACTGTCCCAGGTTCAGTCCCAGCCTGTCCTCGGCCGTTAAACAATTCTTGATAGATGGTATTGGGAAGGATCTGTCTCAGCCCGGAACCCCAAAGAGCAGTTGCCAGTCGGGGTGGTCAAGTGAGCCAGAAGGACCAGTCTCTGACTCCACATAAGAAGGGTTGCCAACATCCAGGTGGGGCCTGGAGATCTCCTGGAATGACAACTGTAGTCTGCAGAGCTCATTTCTCTGGGAGAAAATGGCTGCTTTGGTGTGTGGGCTCTATAGTGTTATACCCTGCTGAAGTCCCTCCCCCCAACTGGTCTTCAGGCTCCACCCCCAAATCTCCAGGAATTTCCCAACCTGGAGTTGGCAATCCTACACATACCAAGACTCTGCCTTGCTTCAGTGTCCGAATCTTTCTGTTTGCTGCTGCTGCTTGCTGGGGGTTAGCAAAGCTGGTAGACAGATGAGCAAGGAAACCGGTATAATCAGTCAACAGTGCTGACTGAGCCAAGAGTAAGGGGGTGGCCCATTTGGCTGCCAGTCCCTTTAACAAACTAATGATGAAGCACACCTTGGTTTCGTTGTTGGGGAAGTCTCTAGCACGCAGCTCAATGTAGAGTTTACACTGTGCCAGAAAGGCCAGAAATCTCTTCCACATTGCCACCAAACTTTTCAGGTGGGCTTACCGGGCATTTGGGTGGCGCAACAGTGGCAGCGGTGGCAGCTTGCTGTATTTGTTGTTGCAGGTGAGCAACCAGTTGCGTGAGGTGCTGCACCTGGTTGAGCAGGTCTGTCAGCAGTTTAGAGCCACCACTTGCCCCTTCTTCCATCTTGTGGAGCGAGTATGTTGGGGTGGACGCAATCTGTCACAGGCTGGGGTGCAAGTCAAATTGGGCTGGCTGGGCCATTAGCCTGATCCCACATGGCTTCTCTTATCTTCTTATATCGCCTGGCTGCCTTCCAGGGCAGAAGGGGTGATTTGAGCCTGCTTGTCCCATGTCATAGTCTGACACTTTAACCACCACGTCATACTGTCTCAACCTAACCTACCTCACAAGGCTGTTAACAAGGATAAAATGGGAAAGGGAGAATTATGGACACCGCCCTGAGCTATAGGAGGAAGGGTGGTGTAAAAATGCACCAGAGATAAATAGAACTTAGCAATAATAGCAATAAGGGACCTAACTTGAATGAAATACAATTAAGGTGCCCTTGTGGACACACCGTACGGTCCGGAAGAGGCCAAGGTCACGAGCCAAGAAGACGGTGCAAAGTCTAAAGCCAAGCCAGGGTCAGGAGCCAGGAACACAGAGCCAAGTCCAAAGCCAGGGGGTCCGAAGGTCTAGATGCAAGAGCGGAGCTGAAGTGGATGCAAGCAGCATGAAACTGACTCATTGCTTCCACAAAGGATACTGCCCAGAGTGTGGAGTTAAATGCTGCTACCAATTAGCCAAAAAAGCCAGAGAAGGGGTCACAGTGTACAGATACATGCCAACAGACCAAAAACCACTGTGGTAAAATTAACAATGACACATTTAATAATTCTATGAGCATCAATTTGTGAAGCTATTAATCTTACAATATGGTAAAAGAATTCAGGCATGGGCAAAGCATAGTCCAACATAATCATATCCTCGATGAGCACACCGGTTTTTACACTCATTTCACCAGTCTTCCTCATGAGTAAGAAGTCTTATAAAGTTGGAAGATGTCAACCTCTTGATTCAGCTTAGTTTCTTTTTTTAAAACAGTATAGCTTCTTTTTTGTTTTTTTCTTAGTCAAATCCTCTTTCAGTTCCATTGCAAGTACTTGAATAGGAGCAAGCCAATTACTAAATTTGTAGTCGTAGCAACCAGTCCAAAATTTTTGGCAGCAACAGGCCTACTTTGAATTGGCTGGCATTTGCTTTCTGACTCACGTTGTTGGCTAGTAGCTCTCTATTAGGGAGATGTTCTTCACTTCTCACAGAGTAAGTTCCTTGAGTTGGTTTCCAGCATGTCTTTTGAGTGCAGGTGTACTTTTGCTTGCTTCACTTTCACATTTTTGTGTAGCCGAGGGTTCTCCCCTCCTGTGCTAGCAGGACCCAGGCCAGCAGTCCCCAACACACGGCCACTGGGCAGCATGACACCCATCGTCGCTTTTCCTGGCGGCTACCAAGCCCTTTTCGAAAGTGGGTGGGGCCCAGTGAGGCTTTTGCCCAGCAAGACTTCTGATTGGCCGTTGGAGATGCGATTCGCCGTGCAGATTTTTCAAGACGTTGCTTTGGCAGGAGCTGCCACCACAGCGCCGAGATCTTTACTGTGTGGCTGGAAATACGCTGTGGCAGCGCTTTTTTTGATAAGCTGTGGCAGCCCTTTTGTGGCTGTGCCCACCACACTGTGTCAGAATTTCAGAAGCACCCTCAGGCTCAAAAAGGTTGGGGACCCCTGGCCTAGGCAGTTGCCGTTCAGGAAGCACAAGCCAGTGGGCCATTTGTGGGCCTGACTATACAGTACTCAGGAACGTTGAAA
Source organism: Gekko japonicus (assembly GCF_001447785.1). Classification (NCBI taxonomy): domain Eukaryota; kingdom Metazoa; phylum Chordata; class Lepidosauria; order Squamata; family Gekkonidae; genus Gekko; species Gekko japonicus. The sequence goes on from NW_015165914.1 coordinate 13,974, forward strand.
AACCTGGCTGTCGGGTAAACTTGTCCCCTGAGAGCTTGGTCTCTGGGGAATTCTGAAGGCTTCCGCAACAGGCAACCAAATATGGAAGGACTGGTGTTCTCTATCTGTGTACGTGCAGACATCCCTATGCACAGTTCTGGGGTGTGTGTGTGGAGAGGAGCAGCTGGCTGGTCTCCCCAGCGGTTTATTTCCCCTGGTCTCTCTCTGACTGACTGTCCCTGAAAAGTACTGAGAAACGTTGAGTGATTTCAGCAAAGTACTTTTATTAGGATAGAACAAGACAAAGAACTGCCGGCTCGCAGGCCGGTATATATGCCCAGAAAAACCACCACCAAAACACACCCATGATATTTGTAGGCTGGGGGGGGGGCTTTGAGAACACATTTAAAGTTAAAGTTGCTTTCTTTCTCTGCACCCCCCTCCCCCCACCTCAAGCCTGAGGCTAAAGACCTGTGAGCTAGCTCACACTAACTCAGCTTAGGGGGAACACTGGCAGTGATGGCTTCTTCATACTCCATGAGATTTCCGTGCCCTCCAGCTTCCTTTGCCAGGTGTCAAGAGGAGCCTTCGGCATGCTAGGGTTCTCATGCACTAGGTGTAGAGATGTGAAGGCCCAGGAAAAAAAGGCGGAGTACATTACAGTCCCCATCTCCCAAACCTCTAGGGAAAACTAGGTGCTAGGGAGAGAAGGTGGCTCAGAAGACTCTCCTTCTTCTTCCCTCTAAGCTGTGGCGTCTTGTGAGCAAAAATTCTGCTTGGTGAGCCGCTGGCATTAAAGTTGTGAGCGAGCGATTGGGCTGCTGCATGAATCAGTTTGCTCTGGAGCCCTCCTTCCTGAGCGAAGACAAAAAATGTGTGAGCCGGAGGCTAAAGACCTGTGAGCTAGCTCGCACTAACTCAACTTAGGGGGAACACTGGCAGTGATGGCTCCTTCATACGCCATGAGATTTCTGTGCCCTCCAGCTTCCTTTGCCAGTTGTCAAGAGGAGCCTTCGGCATGCCAGAGTTCTCATGCACTGGGTGTAGAGATGTGAAGGCCCAGAAAAGAACCGGAAAAATTCGGGGGGGAAACCCGTTTTTCTCCTGAAGCCTTTTTTACTTTTTCCCAAAAATTTGGAAAAATTGAAAAAAGAAAAGAAAATTGATTATGTAACGTTTTATTTCACCCAAAAATGTCCGCTTTTTCCTGGAAAAACCCAGAAAAAAAAACGGGTTTTTTTCCGAGCTTCAAAATGTCTGGAAATTTTACATCTCTAACTGGGTCCCCTTGGTAGCCGGGCTCTCGCAAGTAATGAGGAACAGAGGTTGTGAGAACAGGGCTGCTGTTGACCTACCAAAACTGCTTAACATCCTAGTCCTCAGTGACGTATGTGTCATTTAAAGTTTCCCCCCTGGCTTTATGTTGGAGATGGTGATTCGAGAATGCTGTTTCAGTAGAATAGGGGTCACTCCACCCCCCTTCCTCTATATTGGGTGAGGAGCACAATAACCACATCAGTCTCCAGCATGGTGTAATGGTTAGAGTGTCAGTCTAGAATCTAGAGAACCAGGTTCGAATCCCCATGCATCATGGAAGCTTGCCAGGTGGCCTTGGGCCAGTCACATACCATCCGTCTCACCTTCCTCAGAAGAACAAAGTTTGAGTCTAGGGGCACCTTTAAGTCCAACAAACTTTTATTCAGGGCATAAGCTTTCTTGTGCAGGCACACTTCTTCAGATACATTGAAACGGACGTTGCCAGTCCATACGTACAGGTAGAGGGTGAGCAGCAAATTAGCATACAGCATAATAAAGTTGTTTGGCAGATGCAAGGACGAATGCTGATACCCGGAATAAAACTTTGTTGGTCTTAAAGGGGCCACTGGACTTGAACGTTGTTCTGCTGCTTCATACCAACATGGCTGCCCACCTGAATTTATCTGAAGAAATGTCTCTGAAGAAGTGTGCATGCACAACAAAAGTTTAGACCCGGAATAAAACTCTGTTGGTCTTAAAGGTGCCACTAGACTCCAGCCTTGTTCTGCTGCTTCAGATAAGGTTGCCAAGTGAAAAAATCGCCGCAGCGGGGGACTCCCGGCTTGTGGCTTGAGCATGCCACATGCACGTCACCAGGAAGTGACGTGACGATGCCGGGCACGCTGGGGGCGGGGCCACGACTAAACCATAGAGTTTTCCCGTGGATGGTCGTGGCCCCGCCCCCAGTGTGCCCGGCGTCATCACGTCACTTCCTGGTGACATGCACGTGGGGGTGGGGTTCCCCCAGGGCCCAATCCACTGTCGGCGGGGAACGGGCCTCTGGGGCGGGGGTTTCCCCGTCCCCCGGGGGGACTTAGCAAGCCTAGCTTCAGATCAACATGGCTGCCCCACCTGGATGTATCTTCCTCACAAGGTTGATGTGGGGATGGAAAGAAGGAGAGGGAAATTATGTTTGTTTGTTTTTTTAAATAGTTTTTTACTGCACAAATAATCACAAACAGTTGAAATTATGTACAACAAAGTAACAGAAACGATCAAGGAATAATATCCAGTTTCAAATGCTTGTATTATTCCTATAACTAGCAGTAAAGCACGTTGTGAAAGCAACACAACGGGATCTAGAAAGAGGCTCTGGGGCAGTGCTCTGGCTTTGGGCAAACAGTGTCAATTTGCTGTGGTGACCTTAGCAGGGTATAATGACAGAGTCCACTGTTTTCTCCAGAGGAACTGATCTCTGCTACCTGAAGAGCAGTTGTAATTGTGAGTAATCTGTAGCCCTCACCTGGAGATTGGCAACAATTGTTACCCAGGACAAAATGGCTGGTTTGGAGGGTGGAGTCTATGGCATTCTACCTGTCTGAGGTCCCACCCCTCTGCAAACCCCACCCTCTCCAGGCTCCACCCCTCAAATCCCCAGGAATTTGTCAGCATGTAGTTGGCAACCCCATCTCCTTCCCAGCTAGCCACCAACCTACCATTATCTGCCCCTTTGACTTCAGCTGACTTCTGCCCTCCCTTCTGCAGAACAGTTGTAATACTGAGTGCTCTCCAGCCCTCACCTGGAGATTGGCAACAATGGTTCCCTATGTGAGACTGACTGGTTTGGAGGGTGGAGTCTATGGCAGTGTACCTGTCTGAGGTCCCACCCCTCCTCAAACCTCACCCTCTTCAGGCTCCATCCCTCAAGTCTCCAGGAATTTCCCATCTGGAGTTGGCAACCCTATCAGGATTGGCCCCAATGTGTTTTCTCCCAAAGGCCAAAGTAGGTGACAGGACCAAGCTTAGTTGCCTACCAACAGGCACTGAGGGGAATGTAGGGTTGCCAGCTCTAAGGAGGGAAATACCTGGAGGTTTGGGGGGTGGATTCTGTAGAGGGCCGGGCAACGGAGGCATCGGCCTTCCGTCGCCCGCCTTGCCCCCCCAATC